>NC_135813.1:101718186-101906017 GCF_964213995.1 Mustelus asterias
AAAGGCTAAGAATGGTGCTATTAACATCCATTAAGAGATCGGAATGTGTAACTGGCAGAACAAAGGTGCAGGACAACTGGAGGCAGATGGCCTAGTGGGGTGGGGTAACAAGATGGAAAGTGAGATTTTAAGAATTGGACAAACAAAATGATGGAAGAAATGAAAAATAATTATTATGGATTCGTAAGAAAAAAAAGAAATTAATAAAAGAAATGGAAGTGGGGTGCAAGTGGAGGGAAGAATTCATGCTCTGAAATTGTTGAACTCAATGTTAAGTCCAGAAGGCCGTAAAGTGCCTAATCGGAAGATAAGGTGCTGTTCTTTCAGCTTTTGTTGGCTTTCACTGGAATATTGGGGTTAGTTGAAAGTATGTCATATGAACAAGTTAAGCTTGATGAGGGCAGATGTAAGGTGGAAGGAAAGTAGAATGAGAAAGTCAGAATTAGAGTGCGTGGGTGTTGAAGAGAGGTTGGGATGGGAGGAAGCACTGAGGCAACTGTACAGATGACCTTCATCCTAAAGGTGAGGAAGTCCTTGTGCTCCATGGATGTGGTATTTAGGGTGGATGGCTGAGATAGAGGGATGCAAGGTTGCTGTTGGCCATGAAAAAATAAATAGCCTAGAATTGCTTTTATTCTTCAGCATGATTCTGGAGTGGACTTAGCAGAGGAAAGCAAGACATGGCAATGCTTGATAGATATGGATCTTAATCCAACAAAATAATCATGGGAAGATCTCATCATCGGCTGTTCCAACACAGTAAACCCAAACTGGATCTGACTCAGTGAAAGGAATTGTCACTGAAATATTCACATGTGGTTTTCCATTAATCTCCTCAATATAAAAGAAAAACAGCCATTAAAATCTCAGCAGGATCCCTTGATATTGCAGCCACTTTTTCCAGTGAATAGATGAGCCATAATGATCTGGAAAATCCCACGCTCCAGCCTTAATAAATCCTAATCTCAGTGTGTGTAGTAGTTGGTGTGGTGGTGTAGTGCAATGAGCCTTGTCATGCATGGGCTGGAGGGCGGTGGGGGTTGAGGGGGGGGGGGGAATAATTAGCCAAAAAGGTTCCTCTCCCAGTGACTATCCTGTGAAACCTATGAGGAAGCACAGTGTGGACCTGGGATGATAAGTTTAAGTTTATTCATTAGTGTCACAAGTAGGCTTACATTGACACTGCAATGAAGTTACTGTGAAAATCCCCTAGTCACCACACTCCGGCACCTGTTCGGATACACCGAGGGAGTGTTTAGCACGGCCGATGCACCTAACTAGCACGTCTTTCAGACTGTGGGAGGAAACCGGAGTGTCTGGAGGAAACCCACGCAGACATGGGTGGAATTCTGCGCAGGCAGTGTCCCAAGCCGGGAATCGAACCCAGGTCCCCGGCACTGTGCGTGCAGTGCTAACCATTGTGTCACCGTGCCGACAGGGCATCAAGGTTGGTTGTGATAGCCTTCATTTCTGAATAAGCAAACAAAACTTCATTGTCACTGTTCTCGAGAAGAATGGTACCACCTAAATGAGGTGCCCGAGGGTGGCTGCCACTTATGTAACCACACCCCTGCAGTTGTGAACATATTGGGGAGAAAGGCCTGCCTTAGCTACCTCCACGATACTTCACAATGGACCTTGGTTTAGTCAGTGTCTGTATAAAAGTTGGGGCCAGGTTAAGGGGGGTTAGGGATGTGGAGGGGAAATATTGGCAGTGGAGACACTCCAGCTGCACTTCCTGCCAAAGAGCGAGACAGAGAGAAAACAAAATCACACTGCTTTAAATATCAGCCCACTCTGACCCCATGAACTCTGCACATGTCTATCCCAGAGGCTCACGGCCAGGAAATGATCAGCAGTCACTTCCTTAGCTCCAACACACTGGATCTCTGAGCTAACCTGCAGCAATATAAAACATATTGTCATTCCGTGATTGTACTCGGCAGCCATTAAATAAGATCCGCATTTACTACAGGAAGCGAGCATGTCCTGCCAATATCCCAGGAAAGACTCACTGTTCATTCAGCCTATTGCATGCAGGCTCTTCCTGTCGCTCTGAAGTGACCTACAAGTCGTAACCACACAGATGGATCTAATGAACAAGACGGCTTCTGCTTAGGTCTCCTGCTATCCAGGAAAGAGACAGAAGGAGTTATTGTGTGAGAAAGGTTTCTGAACCGTGTGCTGAATTGAGAGTGGGTTTCACTTGGAGCTGTGGCTTTAAAGCTGTCCATTCTGCAGCACTCCACTGCCTCTTTAAACTGTTCCATATCTCAGTGACACAGGCCACAAGTCTGAGGGCACTGTACAATTACCCCAGGGTTCTTTGGTGTTCATGCTGGTGAACTGGGGTCAGATGGAAGCTCGTTAATGTTCATTTCCATGGTAGCTGCCTGCATTGCTAGGGTGCGTGGCATGCTGTATATGTTGGCAAGTCTAATTAAAGACTTCTGAATAAGGGACAAGTTGGTCAGGTGGATCCCTCCCTGGAAACACCAGCACCACTTCCCACATAAATCATAGAGTCTCTATACTGCAGAAGGAGGCCATTCGGCCCATCAAGCCTGCACGGACAACAATCCCACCTGGGCCCTATCCCTGTAACCCCATGTATTTATCTTGCTCGTCCCCCTGACACTAAGGGACAATTTAGCATGGCCAATCAACCTTACCCACACGTCTTTGGAGTGTGGGAGGAAACCTGAGCACCCGGAGGAAACCCACGCAGACACGGGGAGAGCATGCAAACTCTACACAGACAGTGACCCAAGTCCGGAATTGAACCCAGGTCCCCGGTGCTGAGGCAGCAATGCTAACCACTATGCCATCATGCTTCCTACATGATTTTTTTAATGAAACCCTCTCTTTGGGAATTAAGCAGCCTGAAGTCCCAAGGTGGGTCCCATCAGCCACTTGGAGACCTGGTCCAACTGGCTATTGATACTTTGGTAGACCTTTGAGAGACGCAGGGATGTTTGAACTCTAGACGGAGGAGCAGGTTTCACTGGGCTACACTAACATCTACTCTGGACTGTCAAGGCATTGATGGAGATAAGGCACGCTTGAAAATAGCGCAGGACCCAGAAGAGGTTGCACAAGCCAAGAAAAAGCACAGTAACCAATGATGCAAAGATACAAAGAAAGAACAGTAAAGATCTAAAAAAAACCAATTGGAGTCATATCTGAAAAACGCCATCTGGCCTCATATTCTGAAGTTATTTAAATGGTTGTTGATTTTTGACTTGCTGCTGTTTCAACTACTAGTCCTCAGTGAAAGCTGAATTAAACCTTTCATTTATGCAACCAGCAGGCTAACATCTGGAAGTACTTTACTCCCAACCCAGTCATCTATAGCATGTGTACCCAAGCGTCTTGAAGGCTAATATTATTCAGTGTGGACAATTCTTGTCCGGTTGTCTCAAATATCTGCAAATCTGTGATCTACTCACTGACCAAATTGAGTGTTCATTCTCACGTTAAGGCACAGGGCAGCCACAATCTTACAGCAATGGCACATCAATCTCACAACTTTCATTTCAGCTGAAAGTAAATGCAATGTTTCTCTTCATTCCCTCTTGAAGGTATTGGGTTAAATTGTTTCCAATGCCTGGAGGGTAAATGGCTACGTTTCACTACTGCAGACCTCCGACGACTAGAGTGGTAATATTCCTCCTTCCTACTAGGGTTACCAACCTCCGCCGTTCTCCGCACTGCGCCCTCCCCCACTCTCCGCCCTCCCCCACTCTCCGCCCTCCCCCACTCTCCGCCCTCCCCCACTCTCCGCCCTCCCCCACTCTCCGCCCTCCCCCACTCTCCGCCCTCCCCCACTCTCCGCCCTCCCCCACTCTCCGCCCTCCCCCACTCTCCGCCCTCCCCCACTCTCCGCCCTCCCCCACTCTCCGCCCTGTTTCTTCCGTGCTCTGCATTGCTGTCTCAGGGCTCTGTATAGCTCCCTTGAATTTCCGCACTGCTCCATCGTCGCTCTGCACTGCTCCCTTGACATCCTGCACTATACCCAACACTCCACACTGTTCCCCTGATACTCCGCATTGCTTCCTCACGTCTCCACACTACTCCCTCGAGCCTCCATACTGCTCCCTTGACAATCTACAGTGCACACTCAACCCTCCATGTCGCTCTCTCGGTGCTCTGCACTGCTCCCTCGAGTTAACGTTTCAAGTCCAATATGATTCTTCATTAATGAAATGTTAACACTGTTTTTCTCCCCATAGAGGCTGACTAATCTACTGAGTTTTAAAAATTTCGGCCTATGATTGTGCTAATTCTACAACTCAAGTCCTGGCATGCCAATGGATTAACGTACACTAAACATGTTCACTAAAACAGCATTGAACATTCAGGTGTTAGCATCTCATGGAGGAATGTCAAGTCTTCAAATGTTTGTATGGACCACCTGTTTATAATTTGTGTGGTTAAACAGCATTGAGCTCACAATGTATCATTATGGAATGTAGCTCTCTGTTCTCCAATACTTACAAAAGGCCATGAAATCCTTTGTTGCAGACACATTCCCCAGTGGCAAAATGACAGAACCCATTGATGCAGTCAGTGCAAACCGAGTTACAATTTTCACCATAGGTACCATTTTGGCATTTTAAGTCACACCTATTACAAAAGGAAATAAAACATTATTGAAACAAGAAACTGCAATGATTAGTGCACAAAGTACTCTGTTAATATTCGATTAGTCATGGCGGACAGCATCAGCCACCAGAATATACACCATCGCCAACAAATAATTCTTTTAATTATCTGATTTGTATTACATCTGGTGACATTGATATCAGTATATATGTAATCCTGCAAAGGTGCTACAATAAGACAGCAGGGAATGCAAACTTTTAAAATTACATGTAAAATGCCATGTAAGATGTTTTACGGTGATAAAGGTACCATAGAATCACAGGTTGTGCCCCCAGAAACATTTTAGGTAAGCCTACAATTTTTGGGGGCACAACCTGTGATTCTATGGTACCTTTATCACCGTAAAACATCTTACATGGCATTTTACATTGGGAAAGGGGAGATAATGGGGCAACACATGGCACAGTGGTTAGCACTGCTGCCTCACAGCACCAGGGACCAGGGTTCGATTCCTGGTTTGGGTCACTGTCTGTGCAGAATCTGCACGTTCTCTCTGTGTCTGTGTGGGTTTCCTCCGGGTGCTCCGGTTTCCTCCCACAGTCCGAACGACTTGCTGGTTAGGTGCATTGGTGCATTAGGTGCATTGGCCATGCTAAATCCTCCCTCAGTGTACCCGAACAGGCGCCGGAGTGTGGCAACTAGGAGATTTTCACAGTAACTTTATTGCAGTGGTAGTGTGAGCCTACTTGTGACATTAATAAATAAACTAAGCTAAAGAAGAGTAACACCAAACAGTAATACAGAGAAGAGTAATGAGAGGCATCTTCAGACACTGTCAAAGCAATAGGCTTTGAAGAAGCTTTTGAACATGAGAAATAGGACGAGATGGAATGATTTTTGGAAAAGAATTTCAGATTTCAAGGGCATAAGGGCTGAAGGTTCTGCTGCCAATGCTGGATTGAAGACGAGCCAGGACAGATGGTAGCCAAGATCAGAAGAGTGCACAGTGTAGGATGGATGTAGAGTTGGAGGAGATCATTGAAGTGAATGACATGAGGGCACAGAGGAATTTGTGAACAAGGAAGAGGATTTTGAAATTGATGCTTTGGGCTCAGGGACATAGACTTTTGAATAAACGAGCAGATGTCAGTGTGCAATAGAAAATGGGTAGCAGGATTTTGGATGAGTTGAGGGTAGGAATGTAGAGATTTTCAATGAGATAAATTAGCTTCAAGCATCCTTCCACTTGTTTTGGAGTATGCTAGAATTTTCTGTATCTGTTGAAGTGATATCTCATGAAAGCTAGCTTCCCATTAGCTCATAGAGTTTATCCATAAGCCAACAGAGTTTCTAGATTGTGTACACCTTCTGCACTTAAGTTGAGTTCTGTTCATGGTATGCTATGATTGGACCCCATGCACTTGGTTTACAGAGGGGAAATTTACTGAGGACTCCCGATTTATAATCAAAATCCAGTGGTCTCTATGTATATAGATGTCATGAATGACCTATCCTCGAATAGCATGGGGGACACACGGCTGTTTTAACTCAATCCTGAAGAATGGTTAACGATGCGAGGTATTGGTCAGATGGAACCAGACTCCAGCAATTAGTCACTTCCCTCCAGAGAAACCAAATGGCAGAGAAAACTGGTGGGATGTAAAGTTGACAAGATATTCCCTCACAACCCTCATCATGATAACAATGAATAGTCAAAGCAAGTCCTTACTGAGCTCCTAGCCATCCTGGATTGCAGTGCAGACATCTCCCATCGATGTGGTTACAAGTGTGTCCGTCTTTGCAATGGGGACATTGATCTCCGCACCCTTCCCCGTAGAAACCAGCAGAGCATATTTTATCACATTGAGTTCCATTCCATCCAGGCTCGCAGGCTAAGCATCGACCATCAGCGATCATACAGGGCTGAAGATTCTTGCACTGGCCACACCTAATGTCACAGAAAAAGGATACGTTTGGATTTATTAAATAAAACAAGGTTGTTTAAAATCTACACGGCCTAAAAATGTCTTATTGTCATCAATGGATGAGTGCTTAATGATCTTTAGGCAGATGCTATTTTAATATAGACAGCAGACAGCTTATTTTAAAGGGGTGAAAGTATTTTCTAAAATAGTAATTTCCATGCTTCTATTTTCAACCCCTTTTTCCTTCCATGTAGGAAATCTGTCACTCTTTCCTGTTAACATCAGTAAGGAAGACTATACCCAGGAGCCAGTACTTTCAATTTCCAGTCTCTATTACATGATGTTGTTTTATTACTTTGGCTCCAATTCGTTTTAAAATTTGCATATCTGATATGCGCCAGAGTTTAAAATCATCAATATTAATATTGTAATTAAATCCCGTCAATTAATTTTAACCATGTTGCCACTGGGCACTCTCTGATACCACACTCCAGTGGTCATTCCATCACTACCTATTACATCACTGGATTGCAGGGTTATCTGGAACTAACTAAGAAGAACCCAAGTCTGAAAGACTGTGCAGGTTAGGTGCATTGGCCATGCTAAATTCTCCCTCAGTGTACCCAAACAGGCACCAAAGTGTGGCATCTAGGGCATTCTCACAGTAACTTCACAGTGTTAACGTAAGCCTACTTGTGACATTAATAAATAAAATAAATAAAAGTCTACACTTTCAGATCCCAATGAGACAAACAGATTGCACCTTGGAATACCACGGACCCACCTGACTAAGTATTGGTTCCCAAGTCTTCAGTGGAGCATTGAGTTTGTATCTGTCCTGCATCCCAGAGACAATTCAACCCGAAAGAGATCCCACTTACCTCTCCCCAAAGGAAGCTAATCAGTAACTGTACATTTAAGGGGTGAGGGGTAAGCTCTCAAATAGCTCTCAGAACTCTTCCTTCCTGAGCAGTGAGCATCTCAACTCAACATCAAATATGTGAATACGTTGCGTAAAACCTTCCGACGATAGCATGGACACATCTCATAACCAATGGTTAGGTACAGCAAATTTCGATGCAGATGAAACATCCTTGTATGACGATCATCACACACTTGCAGCTAGATACACAGTAAAGCTTTTTCTTTACGATCACATGAATTATAGGAATTTATCATTCACATATACCATCCCCACTGCCAAAACCCCTATCGTGTGTCAGGTATAAAACAGGTTAAATATAGAATCAATTTGCCTTTGCATGTTAACATGAAACCCTCTCATGAAAGGTATGGATGATGTTAGATACAAAATGAAGTACCATCTACATGGTTTCACTGCACACTTTCAGGTAAAGCCCACAGAGAAATAGATTCAGAATAAAGCTCCCAATACACCACCCAACAATGGAATATTGTTGATGAACAAATCTTCTGTGTAACTACAAATCTTTTCCAGCTGGACTCGGCCTAGTCCAAAGCCACACAGAACTGCAGACTGGATGAGTTTCGCCAACTCTATGCGAGGGTGCGCTCTCCACTGCAATGAAAAAAAATGTGATCAGATTGTCGAGGGAGGAAGCGAATGTACTGCAGCCAAATTTGCAGATGACACCAAAATAGGTGGGAAGGCAAGTTGCAAGAGGGATACAGACAGTTTACAAAGAGATATTGATAAGTTAAGTGGGCAAAAAGTTGGCAAATGGAGAATCATGAGGGAAAATGTGAAGTTGTTAATTTTGGAAGGGAGAACAAAAGAACAGAGTATTATCTTAATGGAGAAAAATAGCAGAAAGCTGCAGCTCAAAGGGACTTGGGAATGCCTGTGCACAAAACACAGGAAGCTAGCACACTGGTGAAGCAAGTAATCAGGACGGCTAATGGAATGTTGGCCCTTAATTTCAAGGAGCTTAGAGTATAAGAGTTGGAAAGTCTTGCAGCAACTGTACAAGGTAAGAACAAAGAACAAAGAGCAAAGAAAATTACAGCACAGGAACAGGCCCTTCAAGCCTGTACCGACCATGCTGCCCGACTAAACTAAAACCCCCTACCCTGCCGGGGACCATATCCCTCTATTCCCATCCTATTCATGTATTTGTCACTATCGTATCTGCTTCCACTATCTCCTCTGGCAGCGAGTTCCAGGCACCCACCACCCTCTGTGTAAAAAAACTTGCCTTGCAGATCTCCTTTAAACCTTGCCCCTTAAACCTGTGCCCCCTAGTAATTGACTCTTCCACTCTGGGAAAAAGCTTCTGACCATCCACTCTGTCCAGGCCTCTCATAATCTTGTAGACTTTTATCAGATCGCCCCTCAACCTCCATTGTTCCAGTGAGAACAAACCAAGTTTCTCCAACCTCTCTTCATAGCTAATGCCCTCCATACCAGGCAACATCGTGGTAAATCTTTTCTGTACCCTCTCCAAAGCCTCAAACATCCTTCTGGTAGTGTGGCGACCAGAATTGAACACTATATTCCACGTGCGGCCTAACTAAGGTTCTATAAAACTGCAACATGACTTGCCAATTTTTAAACTCAATGCCCCGGCTGATGAAGGCAAACATGTCGTATGCCTTCTTGACTACCTTCTCCACCTGCGTTGCCACTTTCAGTGACCTGATTACCTGTGCACCCAAATCCCTCTGCCTATCAATACTCTTAAGGGTTCCGCCATTTACTGTATATTTCCTATCTGTATTAGACCTTCCAAAATGCATTGCCTCACATTTGTCCAGATTAAACTCCATCTGCCATCTCTCCACCCAAGTCTCCAACTGATTTATGTCCTGCTGTATCCTCTGATGGTTCTCATCGCTATCCGCAAATCCACCAACCTTAGTGTCGTCCGCAAGCTTAATTATCAAACCAGTTACATTTTCCTCCAAATCATTAAACAGGTTGGGACTCTACTCATTGGAATTTAAAGGAATGAGAGGTGATTTAATTGAAACATATATGATTCTTAAGGGGCTTGACAGGGTAAACGCTGAAAGGATGTTTCCTCTCATGGAAGAGTCTTAGACCAGAGGACAGAGTCTCAGGATAAAGGAGCACCAAATTAAGACTGAGATAAGGAGGAATTTTTTCTATCAGAGGGTTATGAGTCTTTGGAACTCCTTGCTCCAGACAGTTGAGGAGCCAGCGTCCTTGTGTACATTTAAGGCTGAGATAGATTATTGATCAGTAAGGGAATCAAGGGTTATGGGGAAAGGCTGCAAAGTGGATGTAAGGAATGTCGAATCAGCATGATCCTATAGTGGAGCAGGCTCAAGGTGCTGAATAGCCTTCTCCTGTTCCTATTTTTTATGATGTTATTATGGTCAGCTAATCCTACCAGTCAAATACAAGGCAGAGCCAGAGACATCTTTTTGGTTTGAATGCCTTTAGTGAAGGGTCAAAGTTCATAGTGCAAGACACCATAAAGGTCAACATAGAAGAAAATAAGACAAGGTGGATCAAGGAATAGGTGACAACAGGTCAAGATTTCAAAGCTTGTAGATTATAGGATACAGGAATGACTGAGAGAAATAAGGAACGTCAAAGAAGAATGAGAGAAAGCACTGGGTGGCACCGTAGCACAGTGGTTAGCACTGCTGCCTCACAGCTCCAGGGACCTGGGTTCAATTCCCGGCTTAGGTCACTGTCTGTGTGGAGTTTGCATGCTCTCCCCGTGTCTGCGTGGGTTTCCTCCGGGTGCTCCGGTTTCCTCCCACAGTCCAAAGATGTGCGGGTTAGATGGATTGGCTATGCTAAATTGCCCCTCAGTATCCTGGGGTGCATAGGTTCGAGGGATTAGCAGGGTAAATACGTGGGATTATGTGGATAAGGCCTGGGTGGGATTGTTGTTGGTGCAGACTCGATGGGCTGAATGCACTGTAGGGATTCTATTCTGTGAAAAATATCTTGTTTTCAACAGCTTGGAGACAGGGAAAGGGAAAGTGAGCATACTTATGGAATAGGCTTCGGCTAACTGCTATTTATGGTGCATTTCTTGGCATTGGGGATGGTGCTAAGTGTACATCACATCCCCAATTCTCGACCGCAGCATGAAAGCTAGTTACCCATACAGACTGGGAAACCCACCCATGTAGTTGTCTGGAGTTGGGTGAACTTGAAAACAGAAAAAAAACACATTTTCCCATCAGTAATAATTGAAACTTGGCATCGTTTTGTCTCCCTTCCCCCCCCCCTATCAAATGCACAAAACAGAGCATTTAGCCTCAAATTCGAAACACACTGGAACCTGCTACTCTTGGGAATTAATGACAAGGCGAATTCAACTCACAGAGAACCAGTGTAATAACATACTGAAATGATACAGCAATACCTCAAATACAACAAACATTCAATACTCTGAAAAATGGATTGTTCCTGTTTTCAGGCGCAGGTGTCTGAAGAGAAGCACACCAACTGAGGCAGCAGATTAGAGAGAGGGTTCCCAACGTGCTGCTGGCTGGAGGCATCGGTACAGGAGGTGCAGAGGGGGAAGGAGGCAATAAGGGACCGGGAGGCCCTCAAGGCAAACCCTGAGAGGGGAATTGAAGCAGGTGACCAGGGACTTTGATTTCCAGACACCTACCCTGAGGCACAAAACACTCAATGGCCTCACACAAGTGATCAAGGTCAGTGAATGCATTTTCACAGGATACCTCCTATCCACCGCACCACCAACCTGTCACACCACTCAATGCATCATACCTCCATCAGCACTTATCCCGAACATTCAGAGCTTCCTCCGACATGCTCCCGAAGTTTTATTTTTGGAGTGCGTGGGTGATTTGTTCAAGTGCGCCACCACTTTAATTCTTTTTGGCATGGCCGCACAGCTTGGCAGGATTTCACCTCACCCTTACACACATACCAATGTCGCCAACCTCATATTGACAACTTGTGGCTTCCACATATCTGCAGCTATTCAGCCACCAAAGGTTTATCACTCAGACATATTGCAACATACTTGTTAATGGGTGGCATGGTGGCACAGTGGTTAGCACTGCTGCCTCACAGCACCAGGGACCTGGGTTCGATTCCTGGTTTGGGTCACTGTCTGTGTGGAGTTTGCATGTTCTCCCCGTGTCTGCGTGGGTTTCCTCTGGGTGCTCTGGTTTCCTCCCACTGTCTGAAAGACATGCTGGTTAGATGCATTGCCTTCAGTGTACCCGAACAGGTGCTGGAGTGTGGCGACAAGGGGATTTTCACAGTAACTTCATTGCAGTGTTACTGTAAGCCTACTTGTAACTAATAAATAATAAACTTTAAACTTAATATTCTTTCCTCTCTTTTGCAGAACAAGTGGTGCATAACAGGAGGGAACACAGCAGGATGAGTGAGGGCAGGCACATCTGCTTCACCTGAGCCTGCTGAAGGAGGTGCTCAGTATCATGGAGGCAGCCTATTGCATTCAGGGTGATAGCATGTTCCTGCTATAAAGCCCTTTCCAAATCGCACCTCACCCCTCATCCCGCTAACTGGCATAAGTGCAAGCTCCAGATGGTGTGACCTCTTGCTTTCCACCCCACACTGGCTTTTCTTGACCCAACTCCTGGTCCAGGAGCGGCTACCTGCAAACTCAGGGGAGTATGAATGACGACGACTGCAGTTCTCTGCACGTCACTTGATCTGACACTTACAGCCACCATCTCGGATACTGGTACTATGCAAATCATAAAGGCTAATGGAGAGTGGGGATCTGCCTGTAGATTGGGTGCAACTAGGTTAGGGAGTGAAAAGGCAGTTTGTGTACCGTTCCTCTAGGGCGCGAGGTCACTGATGCAGGGAGCTCAGATGCACACTCTGATGGGCATCACACAGGAGAACGCTGATGAGACTGCCAGACAGCCTCTTGCCACTGTCAAGGAGCATGAAGGAGTTTGTTTCCAACATGGTGCAGGGCTTTGTGCAGGCCGAACTTGGATGCTGCCTGGACAGCCAATGCTATGAGAGCCTGTGTGGAACTAGCTGGTGATTCAGCATCTAGTGATCACTGTCTCAGCTTGTTGAGGGCAACAGCGGCCTTTATGGCTATGAAAGCACCATCCTTGTGCTGCTGTGCACCTCCAGGTCCTATCGAATGTGGTGGTACGATTCAGTCGCCTCCTTGGTGAACTGTAGGCGTTTCACACATTACTCCTGGCTAAGGCGGAGGTAGAGGAAGTAGATCTTGATAACCCTTGGTGGGTGGGGTATTCCATTGAGAATCCTTCTCCTTCTGACTCCACATACATTCCTCCCCCTCTGCAGCCTAGCCTCAATGTCCCTATCATGTTGCAATCCCAAGAGGGACTGCAATCATAAGCCACATAACTTAAACAGACTTTCTGTAATAGGCAGTAAACTCCACTGACTTCTCTGTCAGGATGCAACAACACTACTGATACCATTGAAAAAATTCACCAATGTTCCTGCAAGAACACAACACTTCCACAAACTTTGTCAGGACAAAAGTAAATCAAAAGCACCTCACCTGCCAGTTAGATGCCTGACCTAATCTTTAAATAGTGTAATTGGGGTGGGGCAGGGAGGGGAGTGGTGGGGTGGGGAGATCCCTTATGCAACTGGGCACATGTTCATTTGTGAGTGAATAGGAGAGTGTGTTAACTGGGCCTGCACAATCCAAAATGTCAGAATGTGCACCAAATCAACTGAAGAGAGTGCCCCCTCTGCATTCTTCTGTCACACACATGACCTGTCTGTGTTTGCACCATGTCAGTCACCCTGCGCCTTACGGACTGCCACAGAGGTTTCCGGAAGCATTCTGACCACCATGTTCAGCTTCTCTGGCTTCTGTAACACCAGCTGCAATGTTGCTAATGGAGTCAAGTTTTGTGGCTCAGATAAAGACATTCCATTGACACAGTGCCTCAAATTCACCAGAAGCATCCGTACTAGGATACCTTCTATCCTATATACATAAAGCAATATCTCTATATATTGCTCTCTCTATATAACATAGCAATATAGAAAGAGAGAGAGAGCAATATATAGAGATTTACCAGGTTCCAATGTTACATATCCCAGAATTACCAAATATCATTGAACAGAATGATGGCCCCCAAGTGGTAGGAAGGGACGTGGGGGTGGGTGGGGGAGGCCCGTTAAATGGCAGGGAATCACTTTGGGATGCAGCCCGCTGGATCTCCGATACAGTGCCCCCACTCAGGATGTTTCCCTGTGGCTGGCTACGAGGCGGATCAGCTGCCCATTCCCGAGAAGCACAAGCCAATTTGCATAATTACAAATCCTAAGGAGGCCACTTTACTGAGCTGCCTGAATTTAGCCCATGGTGGCACCATCCCATCCCACCTTCCCCGCACCACTGCAGCCCCAACCCTAGTGTGGCTTGCCCGGAGATCGATGGGGTCTTCCCGTTTGTCCATCAATGCCCCCAATGCCTCTGAACTGCCTCAGCAGCGCAGCCTCCTCCTCACCCCCTCTTCTGGTAGCACTACCATGGTTTCAGGGCTGCTGAACAACTGACTGCAGGGCTAGTCTGCAGGGAGCGGTCAGAGGGCGGAGCTGAGCATAACTGTGAGTATAAAACTAACTTTGATTGGTGGTTGCAGGTCACATTTGCATAAGTGCAGTCACTGTGACTGGAAGGTGGTTTGTGGAGGAGCTGCTGTGAAGGGACAGTTAAACCACAAACACTACTTCAGTGTTACCCTCCTTCCCTAACCAAAATAAAAGTTGGCAGGAGGACCACAAGCAAGGGAGAGGTGAGTTGCAATTTTTTTTTATCCGTATTAGGGCAATTTGGCAGCTAGGGCAGTGGCATGCTCCTCTTGTCAGATGTGGGCAATTAGGGAGCAATCTAGTCTCCCTGATAACTTTGTCTGCAGGAAGTGTGTCCAGTTGCAGCTCCTCACAGACCACATTGTTCGGTTGGAACGGCAGGTGGATGCACTGCGGAGCACACAGGAGGCAGAGAGTGTGATAGACACTGGTTACAGGGAGGTTGTCACACCACAGGTTCAGACAGGTAGATGGGTGACTGCCAGGAGAGGCAGGCAGGTGGTGCAGGAGTCTCCTGTGCCTATTCCCCTTTCAAACAGGTATATCAATTTGGATGCTGTTGAGGGGGATAGCCTGTCAGGGGGAGATACCAGCAGCAGCCAGGCCTGAGACACCATAGCTGGTTCCGCTGTGGGACAGGGTCGGGCAAAGAGCAAGCGAGCAGTAGTAATAGGGGACTCGCTAGTTAGAGGCACAGACAGGCGTTTCTGTGGCTGCAATCGAGACTCCAGGATGGCGTGTTGCCTCCCTGGTGTCAGGGTCAAGGATGTCTCTGAGCGATTGCAGGACATTCTTAAGGGGGAGGGTGAGGAACCAGAGGTGGTTGTACATATTGGTACCAACAACATAGGTGGGAAAAGGGATGAGGTCCTGAAATGTGAATATAGAGAGTTAGGCAGAAGGCTAAAGTGCAGGACCTCGAAGATAGTAATTTCAGGACTACTACCGGTGCCACATGATAGTGAGAGTAGGAATAGGAGGATTAGGCAGATGAATGCCTGGCTTGAGAGCTGGTGCAGGGGGCAGGGATTTAGATTTTTGGATCATTGGGATCTTTTCTGGGGAAGGGCTGACCTGTTCAAGAGGGACAGATTACATCTGAACTGGAAGGGGACTAACATCCTGGCGGGGAGATTTGCTCGAGCCACTCGGGAGGGTTTAAACTAGTTTGGCAGGGGGGTGGGATCCAAAGCAGTAGGGAGACAGAAGAGAAGTTTGAGGACAGCACGGAAGTTAAAGAGAGCACATTAATTAGTAAAGGCAGTGTCAGTAATCCTAGTACCAGACAGAAGCAAGACAGAGAGCAAGGGAAGTCCAGATTAAACTGCATTTATTTCAATGCAAGAGGTATGACGGGCAAGGCAGATGAACTCGGGGCATGGATGGGTACGTGAGACTGGGATATTATAGAAATTACTGAAACATGGCTAAGGGAGGGACAGGACTGGCAGCTTAATGTTCCAGGGTACAGATGCTATAGGAAAGATAGAACAGGAGGTAAGAGAGGAGGGGGAGTTGCATTTTTGATTAGGGAAAGCATCACGGCCGTACTGAGAGGGGATATATCCGAGGGTTCGGCCACTGAGTCTATATGGGTAGAACTGAGAAATAAGAAGGGGGAAATCACTTTGATAGGGTTGTACTATAGGCCTCCAAATAGCCAGCTGGAAGTTGAGAAGCAAATATGTAAGGAGATTACAGATAGTTCCAAGAAAAATAGGGTGGTAATAGTCAGAGATTTTAATTTTCCCAACATTGACTGGGACAGCCATAGTATTAGAGGGTTGGATGGAGAGAAATTTGTTGAGTGTATTCAGGAGGAATTTCTCATTCAGTATGTGGATGGCCCGACTAGAGAGGGGGCAAAACTTGACCTCCTCTTGGGAAATAAGGAAGGGCAGGTGACAGAAGTGTTAGTGAGGGATCACTTTGGGACCAGTGACCATAATTCTATTAGTTTTAAGATAGCTATAGAGAATGATAGGTCTGTCCCAAAAGTTAATATTCTAAATTGGGGCAAGGCCAATTTTGATGGTATCAAGCAGGAACTTTCAAAAGTTAATTGGGGGAGTCTGTGGGAAGGCAAAGGGACGTCTGGTAAGTGGCATGCTTTCAAAAGTGTGTTAACCAGGGTTCAGGGTAAACACATTCCTCTTAGAGTGAAGGGCAAGGCTGGCAGAAGTCAGGAACCCTGGATGACTCGGGATATTGAGGCCCTGGTCAAGAAGAGGAAAGAGGCACATGACGTGCATAGGCAGCTGGGATCAAGTGAATCTCTTGAACAGTATAGGGGGTGTAGGAGTAGAGTTAAGAGAGAAATCAAGAGGGCAAAAAGGGGACACGAAATTGTTTTGGCAGATAAGGCAAAGGAGAATCCAAAGAGCTTCTACAAATACATAAAGGGCAAAAGAATAACAAGGGAGAGAGTAGGGCCTTTTAAGGATCAACAAGATCATCTATGTGCGGATCCACAAGAGATGGGTGAGATCCTAAATGAATATTTCTCATCAGTATTTACTGTTGAGAAAAGCATGGATGTTAGGGAACTTGGGGAATTAAATATTGATGTCTTGAGGAGTGTACATATTACAGAGAAGGAGGTGCAGGAAGTCTTAAAGCGCATCAAGGTAGATAAATCTCCGGGAGCTGATGAGGTATATCCCAGGACGTTGTGGGAGGCTAGGGAGGAAATTGCGGGTCCCCTAGCCGAGATATTTGAATCATCGATAGTCACAGGTGAGGTGCCTGAAAATTGGAGAGTGGCAAATGTTGTGCCTTTGTTTAAAAAGGGCTGCAGGGAAAAACCTGGGAACTACAGGCCAGTGAGCCTCACATCTGTGGTGGATAAATTGTTGGAAGGTAATTTGAGAGACAGGATCTACAGGCATTTAGAGATGCATGGATTGATTAGGGACAGTCAGCATGGCTTTGTGACCAGCCTCAGGGATCAGTGCTGGGCCCACTGTTATTTGTCATTTATATTAATGATTTGGATGAGAATATAGGGGGCATGGTTAGTAAGTTTGCAGATGACACTAAGATTGGTGGCATGGTGGACAGTGAGGAAGGTTATCTCCAATTGCAGCGGGATCTTGATTAATTGGGCCAGTGGGCTGACGAATGGCAGATGGAGTTTAATTTAGACAAATGCGAGGTAATTAATTTTGGTGGATTGAACCAGGGCAGGACTTACTCAGTTAATGGTAGGGCGTTGGGGAGAGTTACAGAACAAAGAGATCTCGGGGTACATGTTCATAGCTCCTTGAAAGTGGAGTCACAGGTGGACAGAGTGGTGAAGAAGGCATTCGGCATGCTTAGTTTCATCGGTCAGAACATTGAATACAGGAGTTGGGACGTCTTGTTGAAGTTGTGCAAGACATTGGTAAGGCCACACTTGGAATACTGTGTGCAATTCTGGTCACCCTATTATAGAAAGGATATTATTAAACTAGAAAGAGTGCAGAAAAGATTTACTAGGGTGCTACTGGGACTTGATGGATTGAGTTATAAGGAGAGGCTGAATAGACTGGGACTTTTCTCTCTAGAGCGTAGGAGGCTGAGGGGCGACCTTATAGAGGTCTATAAAATAATGAGGGTCATAGACAAGGTAGATAGTCAATATCTTTTCCCAAAGGTAGGGGAGTCTAAAACTAGAGGGCATAGATTTAAGGTGAGAGGGGAGAGATACAAAAGTGTCCAGAAGGGCAATTCTTTCACACAGAGGGTGGTGAGTGTTTGGAACAAGCTGCCAGAGGTAGTCGTCGAGGTGGGTAGAATTTTATCTTTTAAAAAGCATTTAGATAGTTACATGGGTACGATGGGTATAGATGGATATGGGCCAAATGCGGGCAATTGGGATTAGCTTAGGGGTTTTTTAAAAAAAGAAATAAAGGCGATATGGACAAGTTGGGCCAAAGGGCCTGTTTCCATGCTGTAAACCTCTATGACTGGACTGGGAGCATCAGAAGCCCTCCAACCTTCCAGGTAGGCTCGGGACTCACACTTCATCCTGATATCAGCGTCCCAAAACCCACGGTAGAATACAGACCAGCATATCCAGGCACATCCATGTAAGAAATAGCTAGATTGGTAGCACGCTCATCTCTTGACTTAGTAGGTTGTGGGTCAAGTCCCACTCCCGAACTTGTGCATAAGTACTAAGTATTGAGGGAGTGCTGTACTGTCAGAAGTGCCATCTTTCTGACGAGATGTTAAACCAGGGTCCCGCTTGCTCTCTCACGTTGAAGTAAAAGATCCCAGTGCACAATCTCAAAGAAGGGCAGAGGCCTAATCCCTGGTGACCTGATCAATACTTATCCCTCAACCAACATCACAAAAACAGATGATTTGGTTCTCATCACTGTGCTGTTAGTAGGAGCTTGCTGTGTGTAAATTGGCTGCCATATTTCCTACGTTGCAACAATGACTACAGTTCAGAAGTTTCTTCATTGTCTGGAAGGTGTTTTGGGACATCTGCTGGGCATGAAAGACATTATATAAATGCACTTTCTTTCAAAGCACGCAATACCTTAGGACATAATACAGCAGATGCCTCAAATCCACTTGATGCATTAAAGCCTGACGATGAACCTTTCAGAATATTTTAGCACATGTTGAATTGACCACATTGATGTTGAATCTGGAAAGCTCTGTAGAAAGGAGTTCCAGGTCGGACTGAGACTTCGATTTCTGCCAAGCCTCTCCACATGATGATCATCCGGAGCCTACGTGTCTACACATGCGTAATGCTCATCAGGACCAGCTCACCATCACACTGTGTAACACAATCGCTGAAAAGTAAGCCCTTCCCTGCTCCTTTGTCAGCTTGGTGGGAGATGAGGATATTGGATTGAAGAGTGGGTGGATTGAACGGAAGCAGGAACGTGTGAAGACAGACAGACAGGCAGACAGGGACACCCTGAGCTATTTCCCAGCTCCAGAGTATTAATTTTCTGCTGATTTCATAGCCCGAACTTTACACTGTTTTCTGTTTAATCACTGCAATCTTTCTGTCACAATTCACACTGATGAGAATGCAGGTCAGTGATAGAATCAGGCCAAACACATTCAGAAACTTGAAGTGGGTGAGAATTTACAAATTCTGAGCTGATGCTTATTCTGTCAATTTATTCCTTTGATGTGATCAACTAAGGTGAAAGCAAATAGGAATCACCCAAAATGGGGAGGACACAGGGGTGTGAGGACATACAAAATAGAAGCAGGAGTCGGCCGCTCAGCCCCTTGAATCTGCTCTGCCATTCAATAGATCATGGCTGGTTTGCTTGTGCTTTGAAATCCACATTCTCACCTAGCCCCAATAACCTTTGATTTCCTTGCCTAACAAGAGGCTATCCATCTACGCCTTAAAAATATTCAGTGACCCCGCCTCCACTACCTTCTGAGGCAGACAGTTCCAAAGTCAGATAACCTCAGAAAAAAATCTCCTCATCTCTTGCCCTAAAAGGGCGAGCCCTAATTTTAAAACAATGCCCCTTTGTTGGACTCACCCACAAGAGGAAACATCCTAATGTCCACCTTGTCAACACTGTTCAGCATCTTATATACTTCACCCCTCACTCTTCTAAATGCTAAAACAAGCCCAGTCTGTCCAACCTTTCCTCATAAAACAACCCACTCATTCCAGATTTAAATCAAATAAACCTCCTCTAATGCATTTACACCATGGCCCATCCATCACGCAACCAGCATCCCATCCATTGATTCCAACTACACTTCCTGCTGACTCGGAAAAGCAGCCAGCCAAATCAAGGATCCCACGCACCCCGGGCACACTCTCTTCCATCTTCTTCTGTCGGGAAAAATATTCAAAAGTCTGACTCAAGAACAGCTTCTTCCCTGCTGCCATCAGACTTTTGAATGAACCTACCCTATATTAAGTTGATCTTTCTCCTGAGCTATGACTGTAACACTACATTCTGCACCTTCTCCTTTCCCTCTCCCCTATGTACCTATGAATGGTATCCTTTGTCAGTATAGCTCGCAAGAAACAATACTTTTCACAGTATTCCAATACATGTGACAATACTAAATCAAATCAAAAGGAAGCCAAAATTGTGTGCAATGGCTGGAACTTTCCAGCGGTTCACACTGACAGAATCTTCCAGTCCTGCCAATGACACACTCCCGCCACAGGTTTCACAGCAGTGAGGGGTGCGTTCAATGGGAAGCCCCATTGACAATGGTGAGGTCAGAAGGTCCTGCCACCCGTCAATGGTGGACCATCTCCATTGCAGTTGGTTGCGCGGAAAATCCCGCTCAGTATTCGAGATGTGGTCTCTCCAATGTCCTGTCTAATTGAAGCACAACATCCTTACTTTTGAAGTTAGAAGCAAGGGGGAAATTTTCCGGTCCCACTTGCGACGATTCCAGCGGCGGGCAAAACCCAGAATTTGATGGACCATATAAAGGTCCGTTGACCTTGGGCGGGAACTTCTGGTCTCAGTCTGGGCGCAACTGGAAAATTCTCCCTGCAGGCTACGAATTTACGTTGATCGGGCAGGCACGTGGCCAACCTGGAAGCTTGTGAAATCAACCGAGAAGATGTTGAGTGTTTAGCCTGATGTCATCACACACTCGCGCGACATTTCGGTCAGCGGGCACATGAGAGTTGGATGCGTGCCCGCCAACAATCAACCAGGCAATTTAGCCAGTTAAGGGGCTAATTGAAAGCAATTACTTAATTGGCTCATCTGTTTTAATGGCCTTTACATTCTCGCTGCAACCTCGATCCAGGGCAGGATGAACGGTCAGGGCTAAAATCAAATTTTAAAAAGTGTCTGGGAACTGAAGTTGTGTTTGAATGTGTTGCCGAGACACAGTTTGCTGCATTTTTTTTTCCATCAGGATTCATTTTGTATAGGTTTGCAGTTCCCTAAGGAGCTTTGCAGTGACTTTATTCATTCATGGGACATGGATGTCACTGGTTGGCCAGCATTTATTGCCCATCCCTAGTTGCCCTTGAAAGGTAGTTGAGAGTCAACCACATTGCTGTGGCTCTGGAGTCACATGTAGGCTAGATCAAGTAAGGAAGACAGATTTCCTTCCCAAAAACAACATTAGTGAACTAGATGGGTTTTTCCGACTATTGACAATGGTTTCATGGTCATCAGTAGATTCTTAATTCCAGATATTTTTTATTGAATTCAAATTCCCCCATCTGCCGTGGTGGGTTCAAACCCTGGATCCCAAAATATTAGCTGAGTTTCTGGATTAACACTCTAGCGATAATACCACTCGGCCGTCACTGTGCCCCTAAGGGAGCCCATTAGTAGTGCCAGTCCACACCCTCCCTTTTTGCGGTACCCATCCTCTTCCTGCCCTCCCCGGCACCACTGAGCCTTTCCCAGTGCATATTTCACGCTGGCTGCCAATTAGCTGGGCAGCCAGCACAAAATCACGTACCCTAGCCAATTGCGGCCAGAAACTTGTTTTGCACTTGCTTCTGGGCCTGCAGAGCGCGGATGCCTAACGGGTGAAAAATTAAGGCCTTATAGAAACAACAGTGGGCCATTTAGCCCCTTGAACCTGTTCAGCCATTCAATTAGATCATTTGTGACCTAACTCTGTAAGCTAGAGTATTGTATACAATTCTGGGAGCCAGAAATTTTAGAAAGGATGTCAAGGCCTTGCAGAGGTGACCAACTAGGATAGTACCAGAGATGAGGGGGCATCAGTTGTGTGGGCTGGAGAAATTAGGATTGTTCCCCATAGAGCCCAGAAAGTTAAAGGGAGTTTGGGAGCGGAGGTAGTTAGAATTTGATACAAGACTTAAAAGGTTTGACACTGGCACTGGCAGGAGGGTCAGAAACCTAAGGGCACAGATTTAAGATGACTGGGGGAAAAAACTCAATGGGTGCACCAGGTGGGGTGGGGTGGATGAGAAGAACTCACTTATCTAATAGGTTCTACTGATCTGTAATGCTGTGTTTGAAAGTGTGGGGGAAGCAGATTCCTCCAAAGGAAATAGGATAAATACTTGAAAAGGAGAAATGACCAGAGCATGTGGAGAAAGAGCAGGGGAGCTGGAGTAATTGGATATCGGTTTCAAAGAGTTGACAGAGGCACATTGGGACACATGGTTGCATTCTATGTCATATGGTTCTGCGATTCTACAAACACTGAACAGTGGCTCCAACATTAAGAGGAATATTGGCATCAAGCATCAGGATCAGCCCCAGCAGCTGCAGCAATGCCAATTCCAGCCAAAATTACCAAGACTACAAAAGCATTCCCACACAAACTATAAGGGCATGACCGTCAATGGTGGCTACACCAACGTCTAGAGCAACACCACCTCCGACAGTCAAGAGACACCACCTCCTGCAGAGACACCACCTCCCACAGAGATGCCACCTCCTACCCAAGGAACTTAATTCCATATGACATAGAAGCAGAAGTAGGCCACTTAGCCCATCAAGTCTACTCTGCCATTTAAAAGTAAAATGACTGATCTGATGTGATAATCCTCAATTTCACTTTCCTGCCTTATCACCATAATCGCTAATTCCCTTACGAATTAAAAATCTGTCGATCTCAGCCTTGAACATACTTAAAGGCCCAGCCTCCAGAGCCCTCTGCAGTAAAGATTTATTATCCTCTCTGAGGAGAAATTCCTCCTCATCTTGGTCTTAAGTGGGTGACCCCTTACCCTATGATTACGCCCTCTGGACTCTCACACAAGAGGAAACAACCTCTCAGCATCTACCCTGTCAATCGCCCTGAGAATCCTATACGTCTCAATAAGGTCACCTCTCATTCAGCTAAAATCCAATGAGTAGAGGCCAAATATGCTCAATGGCTCCTCAGAAGAAAATCCCTTCATACCTCAGATCAACCTAGTGAAACTTCTCTGAATTGCCTCCAATGCCAGTATATCTTTAATTGGAAAAGAGATCAAAATTGTTCACAATATTCCAAGTGTAGTTTAACTATTGGCTTGTATACAAAAACAGAAAATGCTGGAAAATCTCAGCAGGTCTGACAGCATCTGTGGGGAGAGAATAGAGCCAACGTTTCGAGTCTAGATGACCCTTCATCAGAGCTGACGGCACGGTGGCACAGTGGTTAGCACTGCAACCTCAGCACTAGGGGCCCAGGTTCGATTCCCGGCTTGGGTCACTGTCTGTATGGAGTTTGCACATTCTCCCTGTGTCTGTGTGGGTTTTCTCCGGTTGCCTCCCACAGTCCAAGGATGTGCAGGTTAGGTGAATTGGCCATGCCAAATTCTCCCTCAGTATACTCGAACAGGGTCCGGAGTGTGGCGACTAGGGGATTTTCACAGTGACTTCATTGCAGTGTTAATGTAAGACTACTTGTGACTAATAAATAAACTTTTCTTATCTTATTAGTTAACCTTTTGTGCAGTACCTTATCGAACGTTTTTTGGAAATTCAAGTATATTACATCAACTGATTCCCTTCATCTATCCTGCTCATTCCCAACTCAAAGAATTATAATAAATTTGTCAGGGGTGATTTCCCCTTCATGAAGTCATGCTAACTCTGATGTTATGTATTTATAAATGTTCTGCTATTACGTCCAACATTTTCCGAATGACAGATGTTAAGCTAACCGGCCTATAGTTGCCTGCTTTTGTTTCCCTCCCTCTTTGAATAAGAGTATTACATGGGAGTTTTCCAATCCTCTGGGACTTTTCCAGAATTTAAGGATTCATGGAAGATTACTACCAGTGCATTTACTGTCTCTATAGCTACTCCTTTTAATATCCTGGGATGCAACCTATCAGGTTCAGGGGACTGGGCGGCATGGTGGCACAGTGGTTAGCACTGCTGCCTCACAGTGCCAGGGACCCAGGTTCGATTCCTGGCTTGGGTCATTGTCTGTGCGGAGTTTGCACGTTCTCCCTGTGTCTACGTGGGTTTCCTCTGGGTGCACCGGTTTCCTCCCACACTCCAAAAATGTGTGGGTTAGGTGGATTGGCCATGCTAAATTGCCCCTTTGCATCAGGGGGTCTAGCTAGGGTAAATGCATGGGGTTATAGGGATAGGGCCTGAGTGGGATTGTGGTCGGTGCAGACTCAATGGGCCGAATGGCTTCCTTCTGCACTGGAGGGATTCTGTGATTCTATCAGAGAATATCTTGATGATTCGCTTCATTATATATATCAATCCACATGATATCAAGAAACGGCTGAAGGCACTGGATACTGCAGCGTCTATGAGCTTGACAATAGTACTGAAAACTTTTGCTCTCGGACTTACTACACTTTCAGCCAAGCTGTTTCAGTACATCTACAATGCTGGCATCTGCCCAGCAATGTAGAATCCCAGGAATGTTCTGTGCACAAAAAGCAGGACAAATCCAACCCAGCCAATTTCCATCCTGTCAGTCTATTCTCGAGCATCAATAAACTGATGGAAGGGGTCATCAACAGTGTTATCAAGTGGCACATACAATCCCGACAGTGCACAAGGAGGCCATTTGGCTCATCGAGTCTGCATTTACTTTCCAAAAGAGCATCTTTCCCATGCCTACCCCGCTGCCCTATCCCTACGCATTTACCATGGCTAATCCACGTGGCAATAATCTGTTCCCTGATGCTCTGTTTGGATTCCACCAGGATCAGTCAACTCCTGACCTCATTACAGCCTTGGTCCAAACATCGACAAAGGAGCTGAATGCCAGCAGAGAGTTGAGAGTGACTGCCTTTGACATCAAGGCAACATTTGACCGAGGGAGATATCAAGGAGACCTAGTAAAACTAGAGTCAAAGGGAATCAAGGGGAAAATTCACCACTGGGTGGAGTCCTACCTAGCACAAAGGGAGATGGTTGCGATTGTTGGAGGTCTCAGTTCCAGGAAGTTGCTGCAGGAGTTCCTCAGGATAATATCCTCAGCCCAACTATCTTCAGCTGCTTCATCAATGACATTCCTTCCATCGTAAGGTCAGAAGTAGACATGATTATTGATGATTGCTTAGCATCATTCGCAGCTCCTCAGACACTGAAGCAATCCATGTCCAAATGCAGCAAGGCCTGGACAATATCCAGCCTTGGGCTGACAGGGGTGACACGGTGGCACAGTGGTTAGCACTGTTACCTCACAGTGCCAGGGACCCGGGTTCGATTTCCAGCTCGGGTCACTGTCTGTGTGGAGTCCCCACGTTCTCCCCATGTCTGCATGGGTTTCCTTTGGGTGCTCCCATTTCCTCCCAGTCTGAAAGACATGCTGGTTAGGTGCATTAGCCATGCTAATTCTCCCTCAGTGTACCAGAACAGACACCGGAGTGTGGCGATCAGGGGATTTTCACAATAACTTCATTGCAGTGTAAATGTAAGCCTACTTGTGACTAATAAATAAACTTAAGTTAAAGTGGCAAGTAACATTCCCACAAGTGCCAGGCAATGACCATCTCCAACAAGAGATAATCTAACCGTCGCCCCTTGACCTTCAGTGGCATTACCATCACTGTATCCTCTACTATTAAAATCTAGGGGTTACCATTGACAAAAGACTTTACTGGATTAGCCATATAACTGTGTCTACAAGAGCAGGTCAGAGGCTAGGATTCCTGCAACACTCAAGAAGCTTGACACCATTGAGGGGAAAGCAGCCTGCTCAATTGGCACTCCATCCCAAACATTCAGCCCCTTCAACACTAATGAATCGCGGCAGCGGTGTGTACATCTGCAAGATGCACTACAGGAGCTCACCAAGGCTTCTTAGACAGCACCTTCCAAACCCACGACCGCTACCATCTAGAAGGAGAAGGACAGCAGACATATGGGAACACCATCACCTGGAAGTTCTCCTCCAAGCTAATCAGCATCCGTACTTGGAAACATATCGTCGTTCCTTCACTGCCACTGCATCAAAGTTCTGGAACTCCTCCCTAACAGTACTGTGGGTGTGCCTCCACCACATGGACTGCAGCGACTCAAGAAGGCAGCTCATCACCACCTTCTCAATGGCAATTAGGGATGGGCAATAACTTCATGTTATTTTGTGACGTGTTATTCTGCTGCATGGCTAAAGAATTGGGGCAGGGATTCAGATTCTTAGATCATTGGGATCTTTTCTGGGGCAGAGGTGATCTGTTTAAGAGGGACGGGTTGCATCTGAACTGGAGGGGGGGCCAATATCCTCGGGGGCAGATTTGCTAGTGCGACAAGGAAGGGTTTAAACCAGATTGGTGGGGGGTGGGATCCTCAGCAGCAGGGAAGCAAATGAGGGGCTGAAAGGAGATGCAGTGCTCAGCAACGGCAAGCTGAATAGACATGATAGGCAAGAGCATGGCAGGGAGTGGGGAAAACCTGTTGGATTAAATTGCATCTATTTCAATGCAAGCAGGCTGAAAGGCAAGACTGATGAACTCAGGGCATGGATAGATACGTGGGACTGGGATATTATAGCCATAAGTAAAACACGGCTAAGGGAGGGACAGGACTGGCAGCTTAATGTTCCAGGTACTTTAGGCGGGACAAAGGTGGAGGAAAGAGAGGAGGGGGAGTTGCATTCTTGATTAAGGGGAGCATCATAGCAGTAGTCAGAGATTAAATAACTGAGGGATCATCCAGCAAGGCTTTGTGGGTGGAACTAAGAATGGGATGGTGACCTCAGTGGGGTTGTACTATAGGCCCCCAAATAACCAATGGGAATTAGAAGCACAAATATGCAGAAAGATTGGGGAGACTTGCAAGGGTAAAAGGGTTGTTATAGTAGGAGATTTTAATGTTCCTAACATAGACTGGGACTGCCATAGTGTTAAGGGTTTAGATGGAGTGGAATTTGTAATGTGTGTTCAGGAAAGCTTCCTCAGGCAGTATGTGGAGGGTCCGACTCGGGAAAGGGCAAAACTTGACCTACTCTTGGGAAATAGGACAGCGCAAGTGACTGAGGTGACGGTGGGGGACCACTTTGGGACCAGTGACCACAGTTCTATTAATCGTAAAATAGTTATGCAAAGGGACAAAACTGCCCACAGGCGCAAGTTCTAAATTGGGGCAAGGCGAATTTTGATGGAATTAGACAGGAGCTTGCAAGGGTTGACTGGAGTAGCTTGTTTGAGGGCAAAGCAACCTCCGGCAAGTGGAAAACCTTTAAAAGGAAAATAGCTAGAGTTCAGGGTCTATATGTTCCTGTTAGGATGAAGGGCAAGGCTGGCAGGAGTAGGCAACCTTGGATGACAAGGTTGGAGTTCAGGTAGATAGGGCAGTGAAGAAGGTTTTTGGCATGCTGAACTTCACCTGTCAGGGCACTGAGTATAGAAGTTGAGAAATTATGTTGCAGCTGTACAGGATGTTGGTGAGGCCACACCTGGAGTATTGTGTGCAGTTTTGGTCACCTTGCTATAGAAAATATGTTATTAAATAGAGAGAGTGCAGAAGAGATTTACAAGGATATTGGCAGGACTTAAGGGACTGAGTTATAGGGAGAGATTGGACAGGCTAGGACTTTTTTCTTTGAGTGTCTGAGACTGAGGGGTGATCTCATAGAGGTGTATAAGACCACGAGAGGCATGGATAAGGTGAATGTACTCAGTCTTTTTCCCAGAGTTGGGGAATCAAGAACTAGAGCGCATAGGTTTAACTTAAGAGGAGAAAGAATTATTGGGAACCTGAGGAGCAACTTTTTTTACACAGAGGGTGGTACGTGCGTGGAATGAGCTGCTGGAGGGAGTGGTTGAGGCAGGGACATTGACAACATTTAAAAGGCATTTGGACAGATACATGGATAGGAAAGTTTGAGAGGGATATGGGCCAAATGCAGGCAAATAGGATTAGCTTAGATGGGCATTTTGCTCGGCATGGACCAGTTTGGGCCGAAGGGCCTGTCTCCGTGCTGTAGATCCTATGAACTAGTGTCCTAGCCAGCAACGCCCACATCCCGGAAATAAATAAAGCTCAAGAAATAAAAAAACCTTTACCTTTAGCATTGCTCATTGTGTTTTAAACTTTCAGCCTGCTTCCTCGAGTTATTAATGGCCTCATCAACGTCCTGTACAACTGCAACATAACTTCCCAACTTCTAGACTCAATGCCCTGACTGTTGAAGACCAGCATGCCAAAAACCTTCTTCACTGGGCTTGCTGTTCAAAATCATTTCCTCACTTTCACCTCCATCACTTATTCCTCTCAGAACTGTGAAGACCATCAACTTTCTATTTTATAATATAAACAAGACCCTCGAGCTGTTCCTCATAACTCGGATCCCTGAGTTAATAGCTGTAGATCATGTTTATCTCTTGACAATTCCATCCAGCACGTGCAGACAAAAAATAATGAAAGGGGCATGATTGTGTGTAACACACGCACACTTTGGAATGCGAGTTAAATCTAGTGGGAATCAGACAAGTGGCATTAAATTTCTGCACGTTGTATTGAGTTCCCCCCCAGCGTTTCACAGCGATCAGAATCAGTTACCTTGCATTGTCCCATAACGATTCCCAAGCTGCCTACCTGTGGCAGCAGAGTATCTACAAAGTGTGGCTGGGAGTGTGGGGGAGAGAGAGAGAGAGAGAGAGAGAGTTTACAAAGCCTTGCCTCCTCTGATTAATATTCTGTCCTCCCTGCCCACAAACTGCTGCTCGCTGCGTGTTTTGATCTGGCCTTCCTGTTGTCTAGACTGTGTTCCAGATTGTTTTACATCTTTCTCTGCCTTATTCCGGGATCTTGTTTGATAAGTTCCACATGTTATTTTTATATGTATTTTCCCGGCCGTGTCACGTAAGTGGCCTCAGCCTGCTCCTACCCTCACCCCGGGAACTCTGTCAACCTTTTTTTTTTTTGGAAATTGTGCAGGATCATTCAAGTTTGAGTCTTTTATGTTACTGTCTGAACCCATAACCAAAACAATCCAAAGATGAACTCTTACCCCTAGTATTAATGGTTCATATAAACTAAGCTAACTTGATGGTATTGTTTTCTTTCACAATTTTCTTCTATCCTTTCCAGAAGGGAGACAATCCTTTCTGCAGTCCTGGTGGCAGCAGCCCACTTCTACCTTCACATGTGACTCTGAAACAGTGCTATTCAACAGTGGAGGGCATCACAATTAAGCCTAATTTTTTAGCCCTGTTGTTGGACAGCACTGCTGCCTCATAGCGTCGGGGACCGGGTTCAATTTCGGCCTTGGGTGATTCTCTGTGTGGAATCTGAATGTTCTCCTCGTGTCTGCGTGGGTTTCCTCCGAGTGTCCCGGTTTTCTCCCACAGTCCAAAGATGCGCGGGCTAGGTTGATTGGCCATGCTAACTTACCCCTTAGTAACAGGGAGTTAAGCAGGGTAAATAGGGGGCGTTATGGGGATAGGGCCTGGGTGAGATTGTTGTCGGTGCAGACTCGGTGGGCCCAATGACCTCTTTCTGCGCTGTAAGGATTCTATGATTCTATGTCCACACTAACGCACTTTCCTCCAGGAGTCACTGTGGAGTGGAATCCTGGCCCACATTCCATATCCTAGCTCAGGGGTGGAGAAGCCAATTACATGTGTCCCCAATTGCCACAACAGCCAGATTCAGCTAATCGAGCAGAGGCGAGGTTGGAACCCAGAATCTTTTTAGCCAGTGTAGTACAGAGCGATGCACACTTCCATGCTGGACTATCAGATGTAGCTGCTTGTATTTTCTCATCACTTTAAGTTAGTTGTTTGCTCCCAGTGTCATGTTTTAATCTCCATTTGAATGATGGGGGGATATGGGACCATTCCTGTATCTCCATCAACCCATGAAGACAGCAACAAAGGTTCTTAGAAAGAAACCTTAGAAACCCTACAGCACAGAAAGAGGCCATTTGGCCCATCGAGTCTGCACCGACCACAATCCCACCCAGGCCCCACCCCCATATCCCTAGATATTTACCCACTAATCCCTCTAACCTATGCATCTCAGGGCACTAAGGGCAATTTTTCAGCATGGCCAATCAACCTAACCCGCACATCTTTGGACTGTGGGAGGAAACCGGAGCACCCGGAGGAAACCCACGCAGACACGAGGAGAATGTGCAAACTCCACACAGACAGTGACCCAAGCCGGGAATCGAACCCACGTCCCTGGAGCTGTGAAGCAGCAGTGCTAACCACTGTGCTACCGTGCCGCCCATCTCTGAATTTCTCTCCTCTTCTGGGAGTGTCCCAGCTCCAGTGGCCATTACAGAGAGCAGCAACTCACTTCTGTTAGAATGTGACATGGTGCTGGGGTCAGCTCCACATCTCAGAGGATGTCCATGGTAATTAGTGCATCTTTAAACCATCGCGTAACTGAAAAAATCTGTAAAATGTTAAAATTCCTATGTGTATATTTCCTAGCAGCTAAACCTTACTCACTGTTCTCACTTCTTTTGACAACATTATCCATTATAAATGCCTGTATCCAGAGCTAGTGAGATATACTTGTCACATTTCAAGTGCACAATCTTGGCGGTAACTTTGCATCCTCTCATCTCCTCCGTCTGCACGCCAGAAAAACGCCCACACTCCGACTAACATAACTTGCTTCCCACATTGCGTACCGATCCTGACTCTCTCCCCCTCTGCCCCCCAACTTCACATTGAGCCTTCCCTTTACCTGTTCTGAAGGACGCCTGACACTACATGAGTGACAGACAAGCACAGAGAAAATAAATGACCCTCGCTTATACCTTTCAGTGCATCTTATTGAGAAACAGCCCACCACTGCAATAAAGGGCCTCAGTTCCCACGGAGATGACATTGTAAACATACCCCAAAGGAATGTGTTTATAGATTCACTCAGAAATACCAAAAGCAATCTTAACAAACCTATTTACGATATGGCTCCACATTGTGTTTATGAGGTTTCTCATTCCATCGAGTTAGTGGGAGTTTTAGGCTTCAGCTGACCAGCAACACCAACAGAAAATGGAATAAGGAGAAGGGTACTGAAGCACACTGAACCATGTTATATTTTTGTGAACCTGTGCAGGGTGTTGAACCCCATCTTCTTACTTCAGTAACAGAATCCCGACAACTATCAGCAGCCCACATTCCTTTCATTTAACCAGCATTTTTGCAGTATTCCCCTGACCATTTCAGCAATGAGGCACTAAAGGATATATATTCTTCAGGTTTTTTATATATATTTGTATACGTGTATGCCTGACTAAAAGGGGGAAAAGCCCTGGTGAACAATTCTCTCATTCAATTTTTCTCCATCTGCTCCTTTCAGGCAACCCTTTAGGCATCAGTTACTGTGGTTCAGTTGGGAGCAATCTCATTCTCATGACAAAGGGTCATAAATGAAGCCCAGTCCATCACGCAAACCAGCCTCCCATCCATTGACTCTGTCTATACTTCCCTCTGTCTCAGAAAAGCAGCCAGCATAATCAAGGACCCCAGACATACCCTCTTCCACCTTCTTCTGTTGGGAAAAAGATACAAAAGTCTGAGATCACGTACCAACCGACTCAAGAACAGCTTCTTCCCTGCTGCCATCAGACTTTTGAATGGACTTACCTTGCACTAAGTTGATCTTTCTCTACACCCTAGCTATGACTGTAACACTATATTCTGCACTCTCTCCTTTCCTTCTCTATGAAAGGTATGCCTTGTCTGTACAGCGTGCAAGAAACAATACTTTTCACTGTATTCTAATACATGCGACAATAATAAATCAAATCAAATCAGCTCTGGCTCATTGTGCGGAATTTTCCGGTCGCATCTGTCCTAAGACCATCAATTGACCTGTAAATGGTCAGTCAAATCTTCTGTCCAGCTCGTGACAATTCCCGCGGCGGGCGAGACTGGAAAATTTACCCCATAACATAATGAGTTAATCAACCCCACTCCAGAGACTTGTGCAGGATGGTACTCCCAAGTGCGGTACTGGGGGAACGCTGTATTGTCAGATTGTTCAGATGAGCCATTAAATCAAAACCCAGTCTGCCCTCTCAGGTGAGTGTGAAAGGTCACACTCACAGAAGAGCACATGCTTCATAGAAGAGCAGGAATGTTCGATCCAATTTGTTCCTCAACCAACATCACTAAAAGTCATTATCTCACTGCTGCCACTTTTCCTTCATTTCAACAGTGACTACATGTCAAAAGTCCATCGGTTGTAAAGCACTTGGAACATCATGAAGCCAACAAAGACAGTACATATTGCCCAAGGAAAAGGGGATTTGCCCTCACAAATTTTGCATTGGAGTGTAGCAACATTTCACAGCACTGCTAACCTTGTGGATGGTCAACCAGGAGACTCACTCTACAGTACAGATGGAGACCATTCGGCCCATCAAGCCTGCACCAACAACAATCTCACCCAGTCTCCATCCCCATAACCCTAGTTATTTACCTTCCTAATCCCCCTTATACTAAGGGGCAATTTAGCATGGCCAATCAACCTAACTCGCACATCTTTGGAGTGTGGAAGGAAACCGGAGCACTCAGAGGAAACCCACGCAGAGACGGGGAGAATATGCAAACTCCACATAGACAGTCACCCAAAGCCGGGGTTCAACCCATGTTCCTGGCGCTGTGAGGCAGCAGTATTAATACTGTGCCACCGTTCGGCCCTCTATTTCACTAATGTGAGACCCTCACTCTGGGTCCACGCTCCGAGTAGAACCGCTTCATAATGACACTACGGGCAGGATTCTCTGGCCACGCACGCTCCAAGACCGGAAATTCCCATCCCAGTTCAACAGATGGTCCGTCAAATTTTCTCTCTCGCCGACTGCGATTCCCATGCGGTGTCAGATGGGAGAATTTCATCCACAGTGTGGTTGGACTTTTCGCTAGGCCACCAGAGCTTAACTTTTTACATAGGAATGATTATATATTTTCATATACAATCATATAGACATATGTATGATGTGTAACAAATTAGTATACTATTACATGCATTTTATCAAGAACACTGCTTCAAGCTAAATCATGACAATATGGTCAAAAGGACATGGGTCAATCTGGCAAAAGATTCAATTCGCATTGAAACCAGAAAGAGCCTATTTATACAGATGGAACAGACTTTCGGGTAAAGGAAATTTTTTTTTAAAAGCAGTGGAATAATTTAACAGTGTGCTGCGATGGAGTGGGACTGGTTCCAGATGAATGGGGTAGGGTGAGGGGAATGCCATTCCTCATCTGCATCTGTCTCGTGATCTTCCGAGTGCCATTACGTAATCATTCATTTTTAACACAATCATCAACTTTCCAAGATGTTCGGAACTATATTTTTGGTGGGGAGTAGTGGAGCATTAATGCCCAAATTAACTTGACAAAAATGATTCTAAAACTATTTTTTAAAGTATTGTTTTGGCCCTGTCTTCAGCAGTCCCTTTCAGGACACAGGTCAGGCCACTCTACACCTAGCACCAGTGGGTGGGACTAAACCCAAAGTACACACCATCCATCGGTACTTAAAGTGTCATTAGCATCTTTCTGACAACATAGGATTCTGAGATAAATGAAGCTTGCGTCTAGTGACTTGTACATTAGCCGGAATGGGTCGCAAGTTCTGAACTCCATTTCCAAACAAGAGACAATTGTCCCATTATCTTTGATTAAACTCCTATATGATATGATGCACAGACAAATATCTCCATTAAACCTATATGACCAAAACAAAAAGTGCTTGCTATTGATGGTTTTAACAGAAACACTTCAGCCAAGTGGGTTCTCAGACCTGATACAAGTGAGGACAATACTATCCATTCAAGAGGATAGTTCATTTTGCAGCTGTACACTGCAGTCAGCATGTGTTCTACCAGAATTGCACTGCATTATTTTTTTTAAACGGGGTGCGCTATTGACTTTATTTTCCACTACACGTTGCTTGTGAGCTGCAATTTCAACACACAGACTTGCTGTTTTCACTCACTATCAAATCTTACCGGAGTCAATTAGTGGGAGTTGTGATAAAGCTTTACTCATGAGTGACAGATTTTGGTTGGGGAAAGAAGGGATGTTGGCCAGTCTGTGTAAGTGAGCCTGACTGTCTCCCCTGTAATAGGGGTCATTTGAAACTTGGACGCTGATGTAGAATGGGAAATATCAAATTGATGGATCAACATAAGCCTTGTAGGAATTTCCCTGCCTGTAACTTCAATAGAAAAGATGTCGGGATAGGGAATGGTGGGCAACCAATTCTGTAACACCTACTTTACAACATCGCCCAAAATTAATAATACATAATATTATGTGTCTGTGACTACAAGTATATGGGAGTTGTCGTGCATATCTGCACTTCTTTGATGATGAACTGTGTTGCTCTCCATGCTTCTCAGGAGTTTCTGCATCTGCTTTCCATTCCACAAAATAAAAAAGCTACTTTTGGATTCATCGAGTGGTTAGATGGGCAGGGAATGCTGGGAAACAGGCCTCCTTGATTCGGGTTGGCTTCAAGATGATGTTCCCAATGAAGAGAGATTAGGACTGACTTATCTTCCTTGCCAACTTGTTAATTTACTACCTGGGCCATTATTGGTGAGTAATGTTGATGGCTGAGTAATGTCTAAAACGGAAGGCATGGCAGGACAGTTGAAGTTGAATGTGTGTCCTGTTGCATGTGGGAATTCATGGATGCACAGGCCGGAATTTTACCACCCCGCCCGCCATAGGAATCGGAGCGGGCGAGGGGTGGAACATGGAAAGATCCATTAACCTTGGGCAGGATCTTACGGTCTGGGGACGAGCGAGACCATGAAGTCCCACCCACAATGTGTCCGAGACAAACACATCCGCTAGAAGTCTCAGCAGCTGCATGAAGCTTGATATTTGGGCTTCGGAATTCAAGCAGTGCCTGGAATCACTATGGTGCATCCGCAAGGCAGAGAACTATGTGGATAGCACATTAAGGGAGGTAGTCCTACTGCAGTTTAGGAACATGCACACAGAAGGGGAACGTATAAATGCCAGGCAATCTAAGAGAACCAGGCAGGTAGTGCAGTAATCCTCTGAATTGTTTGTGCTCATTAACCAGTTGTCCATTTTGGATACTGTTGAGAGTGATGGTTCCTTGGAGGAGCTAGAGCGAAATCCATGGCACCACAGGTGGTTCAGCTACGTAGGAGGGGAGAAAGAAGAGTGGATGAGCAACGGTGATAGTGGATTCCTTAGTTAAAGGAAGGAGCCATTGACATGACTCCAAGATCATATATTGTCTCCCTGATGCTAGGATGCCACAGGGTGGCTGCAAGACATTCTTCTAAGGGACAGTAAACAGCCAGAGGTCATGGTTCATATTGGTACAAATGACATAGATGGGAAGAGTGATGAGGTCCTAAAATCATGGAGTTAGGAAAGAAATTAAATAACGGGACTGCAAAAGCAGTTATCCTGAGATTATTCAGAGTCATGATGTGGAGATGCCGGCGTTGGACTGGGGTAAGCACAGTAAGATATCCACCCCATCTGACGAAGGAGCTGTGCTCCGAAAGCTTATGGTATTTGCTACCAAATAAACCTGTTGGACTTTAACCTGGTGTTGTGAGACTTCTTACCATTATTCAGAGTGCCATGAATAAGAAAAGGAGGATCGAACAACTGAGTATGTGGCTGGAGACTTGGTGTAGGAGGGAGGGCATCAGATTTCTGAGGCATTGAGGCTCGTTCTGGGGCAGGTGGGTTGTACTTTAGCAGGACTGGGACTAACATTATAGCATGGAGACTTGCTCGTGTTGTTGGGCTGGGTTTAACTAGATTGATTGACAGGAGCTTGGAGAGTAAGTGGGAGCTCAGATTGGAGGGAAGCAAAGCTAGTAACAGAAAGTAGTAAGCAAAATTAAATAAATAAAATAAAGTTTGTTAGTGTCACAAGTAAGCTTACATTAACACTGTAATGAAGTTACTGTGAAAATCCCTTAGTCGCCACACTCCAGTGCCTGTTCAGATACACTAAGGGAAAATTTAGCATGGCCAATGTACCTAACCAGCATGTCTTTCAGACTGTGGGAGGAAACTGGAGCACCTGGAGGAAACCCATGCAGACAAAGGGAGAACGTGTGGACTCCGCACAATGACTCAAGGCAGGAATTGAACCCGGATCCCTGGTGCTGTGAGACAGCAGTACTAACACTGTGCCACCATGAAGCAAAGGCAAGCACCGGTGGTTATCTTTCAAAATTCCAAAGATTCTGGAAAGGTTCCTACAGACTGGAAAGTAGTAACTGTAACCCCACTATTTAAGAAGGGCGGGCGAGAGAAAACGGAGAACTATGGACCTGCTAGTTTGACATCAATATTGGGAAAATATTAGAATCTATTATAAAAGCTGTGATAACTAGACACTTGGAAAATAATATGATTGGCGAAGTCAACATGGATTTATGAAAGGGACATCATATTTTCCAAACCCTGTTTGAGCTTTTTGAGGAAGTTATTCTGGTATAGATAAGGGACAACCAGTGGATGTAGTGTATTTAGATTTTCAGAAGGCTTTTGATAGGGTCTCACACAGGAAGTTAGAAAACAAAATTAGAACACATGTACTGGCATGGATTTAAAATTAGTTCACAGACAGAAAGCAGAGAGTAGGAATAAATGGATCATTCTCAGGATGACTGGCTGTGACTAGTGGGGTACCTCAAGGATCAGCGATTGGGCCCCAGATGTTCACAATCTATATAAATGATTTGGATTTGGAGACTAAATGGAATATTCCCAAATTTGCTGATAACAAAACTAGGGCATATGAATTGTGAAGAGGATGCAAGGGAATTTGGACAGCCTAAGTGAACAGGCAAGGACATGGCAGATGGAAAATAATGTGAATAAGTTAAAGTCATCAGCTTTGACAAAGAAAAACAGAAAGGCAGAATATTTCTCAAATGATGAGAGATTGAGAAGAATTGATGTCCAAAAGGACTTGGGTGTCCTTGTTAATGAATCACTAAAAGCTAGCAGACTGGCGCAGGAAGCAATTAGGAAGGCAAATGGTATGTTGGCCTTCATCACATAGGGATTTGAGTACAAGAGCGAGGATGTCTTGCTACAATTATATGGAGCTTTGGTGAGACTGCGCCTGAGGTATTAGCACAGTTTTGGTCTCCTTATCTAAGGAAGGATATACTTGCTCTGGAGGTACTGTAATGGTGGTTCACAAGACTTATCCTGGGATGGTGGGTTTGTATAATGAGGCGATTGATGAAAATAGGCCTATATTCTCCAGTAAAACTGAAAGGTGATCTTATTGAAACTTACAAAACCCATACAGGGTGTGGCAGGGTAGATGTGGAGAGAACTCAGCCTAGCTGGTGAGTCCAGAACCAGGAGACACACTCTCAGAATAAGAAGCAAACTATTTAGGATTGAGATGAGGAGGAATTTCATCACTCAGAGGAAGGTGAATCTTTGAAACTATCTACCTCATATGGCTACACGATAGCACAGTGGTTAGCATTGCTGCCTCACAGCGCCAGGGACCCAGGTTCAATTCCTGCCTTGGGTAACTGTCTGTGTGGAGTTTGCACATTCTCCCTGTGCCTATGTGGGTTTCCTGCGGGTGCTCTGGTTTCATCCCACAATCCAAAGATGTGCAGTTAGGTGGATTGGCTGTGCTACATTGTCCCTTAGTGTCCAAAAGATGTGTAGATTAGGTGGATTAGCCATGTTAAATGTGTGGGTTTACAGGGATGGGGGGACGGGGGGATGGCTGGGCTAGGGTAAGATACTCTTTCGGAGAGTTGGTGCAGCATTGATGGGCTGAGTGGCCTTCTTCTGTACTGTAGGGTTCTATGGTTGTGTGGCTGTGAAATCTCAGGCATTGAGATTATTCAATGGCATCAAGGGATAAAGGGATAGTGCGGGAAAGTTGTGTTGACATAGATAGATGATCAGCACGAGTTAGACATGCTATGCAAACTTTGCCTGTGGGTTCAGTTTTATCCTATGTGACTCTGCGAAAGGTAAACTTTCCCTTCCCATCCTCCTCAACCTATGTCGCCTTCAACATTGTTGATTACACCAACCTGTAACCAATGCCTAGCCACTGATGTCCATCGGATTTCTACCGCATCCAGCTAGTTCTATTCTTATCTATTTCGGCCCAGGCTAGTGCTTCAGGGACAGGGATTCAAATCCTACCATAACAGCTGGTGGAATTTAAATTCAATTCATAAAATCTGGAATATAAAGCTTGCCTCAGTAATAGTCATGATGTGGAGTTGCCGACGTTGGACTGGGGTAGGCACAGTAAGTAGTCTCACAACACCAGGTTAAAGTCCAACAGGTATATTTGGTAGCACGAGCTTTCAGAGCACTTCTCCTTCATCAGGTGAGGCACTGTATTGTTGGACTTTAACCTGGTGTTGTGAGACTACTTACTCAGTAATAGTGACCACGAAACTAAATCACTGATTGTCACAAATATCCATCTAGTTTACCAATGTCCTTTAGGGAAGGAAATCTGCCATTTTTACCTGGACTGGCCTAGATGACTGCAGGTTCACGGCAATGTGGTTGACTCTTAATTGCCCTCTAAAATGGTCCAGCAGGCCACTCAGTTCAAGGGCAATTAAAGATGGACAACAATAGTGACGTACACATTCCATGAAGGAATAGATAAAAAATACTCCTCCAATATTGGTAAATTAACAAACTGCTTATCTGATATCCAGTACTGGATGAGCAGAGATTTCCTTCAATTAAGTATTGGGAAGATTGATGCTATTCATGGTGGCATAGTGGTTAACACTGCTACCTCACAGCACCAGGGACCTGGGTTCGATTCCCGGCTTGGGTCACTGTCTGTCTGGAGTTTGCACATTCTCCTCATGTCTGTGTGGGTTTCCTCTCAGTGCTCAGGTTTCCTCCCACAATCCAAAGATGTGCTGGTTAGATGGATTGGCCATGCTAAATTGCCCCTTTGGTCAGGGGAAATAGCTAGAGTAAATGCATGGGGTTATGGGGATAGGGCTAGGATGGAACAGTGGTCGGTGCAGACTCGATGGGCCGAATGGCCTCCTTCTGCGCTGTAGGATTCTATGATTCTATTGATCCTACTGTGACCCATGTTCCATCCCCCTCCCAATTAAGATTAAACTGGTCTGCGGCAACTTTGGCGTCACATTCGAGCCCGAGATGAGCTTCTGACTTCATATTTATGCCATCACTCAGACTGCCTCAGTAATATCATGCTACTTCACCCTCCTCTTGTCTCAGCTGCTGCTGAAACCTTCATTCATGTTGGCATTACCTCCAGACTTGACTAGTCCAAAACATGCCTGGCTGGTCCCCAAATTCTACTCGACATAAACTTGAGGTCATCCAAATTTCTGCTGCCCATGCGATAACTCTCACCAAGTCCCTTTCCCCCATCGCTGCGGTTTTCTCTGACCAACATTGGCTGCTGGTCATGCAACATCTTGATTTTAAAATTCATTTTCAAATCCCCCCCATGACTTTGCACCTCCCCACCTCAGTAATTTCTTCCAGCTTTACAAGTCTCCGAGGAACTTCTTCATCCAAAGGGTTGTGAATCTGTGGATTTCCCTGCCCAGTGAAGCAGTTGAGGCTACCTCATTGAATGTTTTTTAAGGCAAAGATAGGTAGATTTTTGAACAGTAAAGGAATTAAGAATTATGGTGAGCGGGCGGGTAAGTGGAGCTGAGTCCACAAAAAGATCAGCCATGATCTAATTGAATGGCGGAGCAGGCTTGAAGGGCCAGATGGCCTACTCCTGCTCCTAGTTATTTTGTTATGTTCTTATATCTGCGCTCCTCCCGGTCTAGCCTTTTGTGCATTCCCGATTTGAATCACTGCATCATTGGGGGGCCATGCCTTCAGTTGCCTTGGCCTCACATCTGGAATTCCCTCCCTACAGCTATCCACCTCCTTTAAGACACCGCTGAAAACCTACCTCTTTGAGAAAGCTTTGAATTTATCATCAGCCTCAACACCTTATATGGCTCGGTGTCATAATTTGCTTTACAATGCTCCTGTTGTGATGATACTGTGCTATTTTGAAATATTTTAGTGTTTAAGGTGGGGCTGCTTTAAGATCAGTGTTTTGTTACAAGAGTTGATTTGTCTGGTAAACCTGCAGCAGATGCTAAGAATGCAGGATAATAACTGATTTTAGTTACGGAATGTGTTACTTTGTAGAGTTAATGGACCTTTCTTTTATTTAGGTTCTCCTGGGATTTTAGACTAGGTATGCAGAGTCATGTGAGTTTTGATCAAGTTGATTGACAGGGACAGAATCATATGCTTAATGGAAACTAGTTTCAGTTTCATGTTAAAATACAGATAGTTGCTGCCTGGACTGCCAGAGGAAAGCAGTGTCGTTCTCTCTCTCTGGAAAGGCCTCTTTGAGAACACCAGGACTGGTAACCTAGATCACAGCAAATATTCTTGTGTTTTGCTGCCTAATTTTAAAAAGGATGCTTTATTGCTTGAATTTGAACTCATAGCGATAGGTTAGCAGATAAGACATGTATAAGTACGGTTCAATTGTTAAATGTTAAAGTAATGCATTTGTTATAGCTTAACTGTGTTGTTAAATAACTTTGTTTTGATAAAAGCTCCCTGGTTTGTCAGTGCAATCATGCCTGGAGTGAAACATCCTATCCTCACACTAATGCCAAAATAGAAAATTGTTGGGGTCTAGTCTGGCTTCATCGTATACCTTGGAGTTTCTGATCTGGTACCCTAACACTGTGAAGCACTAGGGAGATGTTTTATTACCTTTAAAGTTTTATTTTATTAGTGTCAGAAGTAGGCTTACATTAACGCTGCAATGAAGTTACTGTGAAAATCCCCGAGTCGCCACACTCTGGCACCTGTTCGGGTACACTGAGGGTGAATTTAGCATAGCCAATGCACCTAACCAGCACGTCTTTCGGACTGTGGGAAGAAACCGGAGCACCCGGAGGAAACCCACGCAGGCATGGGGAGAACATGCAGATTCCGCACAGTGACCTAGCAGGATCGAACCCAGGTCCCTGACACTGTGATGCAGCAGTGCTAACCACTGTGCACCATCATGCCACCCTCTTAATGGTGTTGTATAAATATAATGTAAGTTGTCACTGTTGGTTAACTCCAACATTACCCAATCACACTCTTACGAAAACTTAAGCTTTGTCCAATGATAACCTGTGCCTAACTTCTCTCTGCTTTGGTAATTGAAGTGGGGCCCTCAGAGGAGAGTACATACACTCCATAAGAAGCCAATAAAACTTCTCGGCTCTCTCATGCGAGACTCTGAACCATAATAATTAGCTTCAAGGTGTCTAATTGGCCAAAGCAGCAGAATTAATGGACAATTCTGAAAAGCCTACCTCTTTTTACATCCAAGGCCAAAGTATCCAGCTGGACACGTCTCCCTGCAGTACCTTCCTCGGTATCCAGAATAACACGAGCATGATCCATCCGCAGGGTTACATTTCCCGTGCAAACACAGACAGCGCTCACATCTCGGCCCCCAGAATTTCTCCTTACACTGACACCTCCCTATCAGCTGGTCACACGGCGAGCCGTTACAGGAGCACTGATTGTGGCAGCTACGCCCCCACCAGCCGGCCTGGCAGATGCACTTGCCCGTTTTGGGGTCGCACTGAGAGTTTGGGCTGCAGTAACAGATGTTTGAACAGGTGGTACCCCACCGGCGCGGTTCACATTTACACTTCCCGGTATCCTGATCACATTTGCCGTATTGGCACGGGCAAAGTCTGTTGCATCTTGGCCCCCAGCGGTTCGGGTTACAGGTACACTTGCCAGTCGCATCGGCGCAGCGCCCGTTCGGGTGGCACAGACACATCTCCTTGCAGTCCGGGCCCCAGAACCGTTCAGGACATTCTGAAAAGAGAAAAGATCACTGCTTAGGCAGCTCTTAAGGAATGACTTCCCAGCTGTGCTCAGTGTTTGTCTGCATGTTGTTTTACAAGCAGCTGCAGTTTGACACTCACTGTACAAACGCAAGGAAAAATTGAGGGCACAAAGAGGCCATTTAGCAAATTAAAGCTCATGTTTTGCTACTCAGATTCTCCCATGATGACATCTAACTGTATTCTGAAAACCTTTTTCACTCCATTACCTTGATTTTAAAATTCTTACCCACATTTTTAAATCCCTCCTCGGCTTCAGCCCTCCCTACTTCTGAAACCTAAAATCCTACAAGATGTGCATTCCCCTGCAATTCTAGCCTCTCACACATACTCTATTTTAATCACTCCACCAGTTTTGGCCATGTTTTCAGCAATAGAAGCTCTAGAATTCCCTTCCCCACCTCACTCTGCTCCTTTTAGGCATTTGCTAAATCTTCATCTTTGACCAACAATTTGGTCATTTGTCCTAAAATAACCTTTAAGTGGTTCAGTGTCAAATTTAGTTTGATAATACTCCTGCCTTGAGATGTTTCACTGCATTTCTGGAATGTGGGCCAGCATTTATTGTCCATCCTTAAATGTCCTTGAACTGAGGGCATTTAAGAGTCAACAACAACCATTAAACCATTATAACATAAGTTGTTGGCAGATGTTCGATTAATCCAAATGTTTATTATCCTTCAGTAAAGAAATATCTACTATGGTGTGATTTTAATTTATTTTTTCACTCCTTTAAATAATGTTTCCTACTCCTACTGGCTTGAATCATCTGCTTATGGTAAGAATCTAAGTTCATCTTTCCCATGCCAATCAGTTCCTGACATAAGACATCTCCTGATTGTGCTGAGCCAGCTCCCTATTGTTCCACAATAGCACTTCCCATTGGACTTGAGACTTAGTTTTGCCGCTCGCCTCTGCTTTGTTTTCACTGCATGTATATACTTTTTGAAATCTGCTAACTATAGAAACATGAGGAAGAACAGTAAACCATTCAGCCCCTTGAGCCTGTCCCACCTTTCAGTTAGATCATGACTGTACTGCATCTCAAATCCATTACCTAAGTTTGTATGATCAAATAATAATCTTATCAAACTCTGCCCCGAGTGCTGTAGTTTATCTTAACATCCACAGGTTTTTGGGATGTGAGTTCAAGATTTCTTCGACCCTTTCTGCAATAAAGTGCTTCTTCGTTCTGTTCCCAAATAGCCTAGCTCTCATTTTAAGGTTAGGTCTGCTTGTGCTTAATTAAAGAACAAAAAACAAAGAAAACTACAGCACAGGAACAGGCCCTTCAGCCCTCAAAGCCTGCACCGACCATGCTGCCCATCTTAACTAAAGCCCCCTACCCTTCCAGGGACCATATCCCTCTACTCCCATCCTATCCATATATTTGTCAAGACGCCCCTTAAAAGCCACTATCGTATCCGTTTCCACTACCTCTCCCGGCAACGGGTTCCAAGCACCCACCACCCTCTGTGTAAAAAATCTGCCTCGTACATCTCCTTTAAACCTTGCCCCTCACACCTTAAATGTGTGCCCCCTAGTAATTGACTCTTCCACCCTGGGAAAAAGCTTCTGACTATCCACTCTGTCCATGCCTCTCATAATCTTATAGACTTCTAGCAGGTCTCCCCTCAACCTCCGTCGCTCCAGTGAGAACAAACCAAGTTTCTCCAACTTTTCCTCATAACTAATGCCCTCCATACCAGGCAACATCCTGGTAAATCTTTTCTGTACCCTCTCCAAAGCCTCCACATCTTTCTGGTAGTGTGGAGACCAGAATTGAACACTATATTCCAAGTGCGGCCTAACTAAGGTTCTATAAAGCTGCAACATGACTTGCCAATTTTTAAACTCAATGCCCCGGCCGATGAAGGCAAGCATGCCATATGCCTTTTTGACTACCTTCTCCACCTGCGTTGCCACTTTCAGTGACCTGTGTACCTGTACACCCAGATCCCTTTGCCTATCAATACTCTTAAGGGTTCTGCCATTTACTGTATATTTCCTATCTGTATTAGACCTTCCAAAATGCATTATCTCACATTTGGCCGGATTAAACTCCATCTGCCATCTCTCCGCCCTAGTCTCCAACCGATCTATTGTGCTAAGGTTTTATAATGCACCAGCAGGATCGCACTTGGAATACTGCGTACAATTTTGATATTATAATAAGCATTGTACATTTACCATACCTGTAATTTTGTACAGTTGCACAGTAATTTTGTACAGTTGCACAGTGAGTTAGCCTGGCCCTGCTAAATAAACAGTAAGTTTGCATTGATACACAGTGGGTGATCCTTGCCTGCTGCTAGCAATTTACTGTTGTAAAGATATGTAGCAAAGTAGGCTGTGAGGAGGACACAAAGAGGTTGCAAAGGGATATAGCCTGGTTAAGTGATGGTGCAAGATGTTGGGAGATGGGTATAATGTGGGGAAGTGCTAAATTATCCACTTTGAAAGAAAGAATGGAAAAGCAGGATTTTTTTATAAGTTGGAAGACTATAGCAAATATTTGTATTCAGAGTGATCTGCACATCCACAAAACACAGAAAGTTAAGATGAACGGACAGTGAGCAATAAGGAAGGCAAATGTTATGTTAGCCTTTGGTGCAACTGAGCTGGACTATAAGAATAAGAATGTTTTGCTCTGAATATATGGGGCTTTGATGAGACCACACCAGTGATACCATGTTTTTTATTTCCATACCGAAGGGTAAATATACATGTCACGGGGAGGTGATGGCCTAGTGGTATTATCGCTAGATTATTAATCCAGAAATTCAGCTAATGTTCTAGGTATCCGGGTTCGAATCCCGCCATGGCGAATGGTGGAATTTGAATTCAATAAAAAAGTTTCGTTTTCCCGCATGTTTCTTGGGCGAGCTTAGTAGAATGAATTTCCGGCGCTCTGTGCAACACAGAGGCTGTCGGGGATTCATGCAGGTGGGGGGGATGGGATGTTGAACCTAATTCCACCAGAGAGGCCGCCATCAGAGTGCTGAGGGTGGGGGGGGGGGCAGTGCACATGCGCAGATCTCCCAATATATGGGGAGATTGGTAAACACGTGCCTCCCCAGCTGGACATCACTGGCCTTCAGATCGTTGGCCCAGGCGGCTCCCTACACCCCCCCATGACATCACCAGCCCTGAACCATACCATACCCCCCACCCCACCACCACCCCTGGATATCGCTGGTCCTGACCCGCACCCTGATCACCAGTCCCAACCCCTCCCCTCCCCAATCGCCAATCGGTCCTGACCTCTTCTTCCACCCAACTCCCCACCAATAGCCGACCTCCTGACGGCTAGACCCGGCTTCCGATTGCCGGCCCCACCACTACTCACTTGCCCCAGACCCCTATGCAAAGTCCATCCTTCCCTCCAATCCTACCTCCTCCTAACCCCACCCCCCTAGTCTGGCTCTGCCTTATCTGACCCCACCCCCCTCAGGACCCACCCCTTGGCCCTGCCTGGTGCTCACTGGACACTACCAGGGTGCCAGGCTGGCAGTGCCCAAGAGGCACTCCCCTCTTGCACACAACCTCCCGGGGGGGCCTTAATGGCCTCTCCTCCCACCAACGAGGCCATCATGCCTGCTCCCTGTTGCTGGGGACCACACGTGACCCTCGCTGGTGTGGACCTCCACCGACAGGGTCAGAAACCATTGCGTCCTGGGCTCACTTAAGAGATGCAAATAAGTATTTCCATTTTGTAATCCGCCTTGCGTTGTTCCCCTGCATGAGGCTGATTACATGGGAAAAAAAAGCCCAGCTGGTTGAGATTCCTGTTCTTGTCCACCCACTGATAATGCCCGACCCGCTGTGCTACTCAAGCAGTGCAGCAGGCCTGGAAAATCACGCCACTCCTGCTCAACGTTTTAAAAATTATGTTTTTCCAGTCTTTCTCTACTCAAGGCCTTCATTAGGCAATTTCTGCTTTTTGCTTCCAGTGTATAATACCTCACTTTTATAGCTAATAAATATTGTTTGCAATTTATCTACCCAATCCCATGTTGGATATAAATCCTCCTGAAAACTATTGGCTGTAGCCTCCTTCCCAGCTACGCTACTGGTTTCACTGCTCTGTGAAAAATAACAGTAAATTGCTAGCAGCAGGCAAGGATCACCCATGGTGTAACAATACAAAATTACTGTTTATTCAGCGGGGCCAGGCTAACTCACTGTGCAACTGTACAAAATTACAGGTATGGTAAGTATACAGATGCCTCCTCTGCGATCCAAACTGCTGCTCCTCCCACAAGGCATTCATGTAGCACAGTGAGCTCAGTGTAGAGCTCGACTTTACGCAGTGCGAACGTGGCATGGTTAAACTGCTCCTCAGGGTGAATTTAACCGTGTGGACCAGCAGATTGGCACTGGTGGGAAGTCAGCCGTATGCACAGCTGAGGGAAGCTGGATGATTGAGAAGAATGGGTTAGCTGCGGATGAGATGATAGCAACTGAAAACACACTGGGTACAAAACGGAGTCTGTGGGGTTAATTATAAATGGAAAGTATAATTTCTGAGAAAACATGATGGAACTTGACGTTACGCTGCTGTCAAATCAGTGTTCAGTATATTGGGCTCTTCCACTGAAGTGTTATACTCTATTGTATTGTCTGATGCCTCAACTTGTGGTGGGGATATAGATATTGGAGCTGAACCACACCTGTCTGAGAAACAGCAGACTCCCATTTTAGCACGCGAGGTATGCTCCTGTCTTCAGCCAAGCTACTATTTTGTTAAAAATATTTATTAGTGTCACAAGTAGGCTTACATTAATACTGCAATGAACTTACTGTGAAAATCCCCTAGTCGTCATACTCCAGCACCTGTTTGGGTACATGGATGAGATTTCTAAATTCTTGGAAGTGCAGGGTCGGATTAGGACAAGTCAGCATGGATTTAGTAAGGGGAGGTCGTGCCTGACAAACCTGTTAGAGTTCTTTGAAGAGATAACAAATAGGTTCGACCAAGGAGAGCCAATGGATGTTATCTATCTTGACTTCCAAAAGGCCTTTGACAAGGTGCTTCACGGGAGACTGCTGAGTAAAATAAGGCCCCATGGTATTCGAGGCAAGGTACTAACATGGATTGACGATTGGCTGTCAGACAGAAGGCAGAGAGTTGGGATAAAAGGTTCTTTCTCAGAATGGCAACCGGTGACAAGTGGTGTCCCGCAGGGTTCAGTGTTGGGGCCACAGCTGTTCTCTTTATATATTAACGATCTAGATGACGGGACTGGGGGCATTCTGGCCAAGTTTGCCGATGATACAAAGATAGGTGGAGGGGCAGGTAGTATTGAGGAGGTGGGGAGGCTGCAGAAAGATTTAGACAGTTTAGGAGAGTGGTCCAAGAAGTGGCTGATGAAATTCAACGTGGGCAAGTGCGAGGTCTTGCACTTTGGAAAAAAGAATAGAGGCATGGACTATTTTCTAAACGGTGACAAAATTCATAATGCTAAAGTGCAAAGGGACTTGGGAGTCCTAGTCCAGGATTCTCTAAAGGTAAACTTGCAGGTTGAGTCCGTAATTAAGAAAGCAAATGTAATGTTGTCATTTATCTCAAGAGGCTTGGAATACAAAAGCAGGGATGTACTTCTGAGGCTTTATAAAGCACTGGTTAGGCCCCATTTGGAGTACTGTGAGCAATTTTGGGCCCCACACCTCAGGAAGGACATACTGGCATTGGAGCGGGTCCAGCGGAGATTCACACGGATGATCCCGGGAATGGTAGGCCTGACATACGATGAACGTCTGAGGATCGTGGGCTTGTATTCATTGGAGTTTAGGAGGTTGAGGGGAGATCTAATAGAAACTTACAAGATAATGAACGGCTTAGATAGGATGGACGTAGGGAAGTTGTTTCCATTAGCAGGGGAGACTAGGACGCGGGGGCACAGCCTTAGAATAAAAGGGAGTCACTTTAGAACAGAGATGAGGAGAAATTTCTTCAGCCAGAGAGTGGTAGGTCTGTGGAATTCATTGCCACAGAGGGCTGTGGAGGCCGAGACGTTGAGCGTCTTCAAGACAGAAATTGATAATTCCTCGAGAAATCAAGAATTTAAGGGCTATGGGGAGAGAGCGGGTAAATGGAGTTGAAATCAACCATGATTGAATGGTGGAGTGGACTCGATGGGCCGAATGGCCTTACTTCCGCTCCTATGTCTTATGGTCTTATGGAGGGGAAACGTAGCATGGCCAATGCACCTAACCAGCTTGTCTTTCAGACTGTGGGAGGAAACAAGAGCACCTGGAGGAAGCCCACACAGATATGGGGAGAATGTGCAGACTCCACACAGACAGTAACCCAAGCCGGGAATTGAACCCAGGTCCCTGGCGCTCTGAGGCAGCAGTGCTAACCACTGTGCCACCGTGCTCGTGGAGGATCACTGCCTCTCCTCAAATAGTTTCAAATGTCTTCACGGGTTTGCGGAGATCAGTATCAGGGGTGACTGGAAATTAATCACTCACCTTCTGAATGTAGCACATTAAAATACAGAGTGAGGATTTTTTTTTAAAAGTTCCCTGCATTCCAGTAAATTGATTTTAATACTCCAGATTGTCATTAATATTTCAGAGTACAACCCACAAATTGAAAATTCGTGTGCTTATATTGTTAAAACAATCATGTAGATAATTAAATAAATAGAAGGGGCAAGGAGGCTACTGAGAATTGTACCTAGATCACATCAATCAAAGGAGCAGTAAACTCATGTACAGATCTCTGAACTGCACACAAAATTATATAGGGATTTTATTGATTCAGAAAGGTAAGGATGTTGTACAAAATCACCACTGATTCAGGGTATCTGTGTAACTAAATTACAATTCATTCAGCATGGTAAGGATCACTCACTGTAATGTATGCAGTGTTTATTTATTCAGAGGGTTAAGGTTCACTCAAAATAGAACTGCACAAAATTATGGTTTAGTCAACAGGGTAAGGGTCACTCAGTGTGTAGCTGTATGGAGTGGTTGCTTATTCAGCAGGGGCCTAATTTCCCATTTGACAACTAGCCAGTGATGCTAATTCAACTGGTTTTACCATAAGCGTCACCTGACTGCTTAGCTGTACAAAATGTTTATTGAGCAGGGTACGTAAGAGTAACTCTAGGAAGTTACCATTTTGCTGACAAGCAAGATTGTACTCACTAGTCTCACAATTGGCTCCGAAGTATCCATGCCGACAGCGGCATTCGTTGGGTCTGACACAGATTTCATTTGGCTTGCAGGTGAAGTTTCCCTGACAGAGAGCTGGAAAGAGAGAGAGAAACGGGGAGGAGATCAGGCTGGCATAAGTCACATGAAATTATTAACAATCGGAGTAAGAGGTGACTACCATTACTGACCTATTGGGCATTCACTGCCTTGCTTTCTCCACCCAGGGCAACACCCAACTCCAGGAGAGCTTCTGGCAGAGAGAAAAATGAGATGTAAAAAGTCTGACCATTGTATCGATATATAATAGATGCGCGCGTGTGTCAGAATAAATCTTTATTTTCTCTGTTAAAGTGCTCCGTCTCAACAAAGCTGAATTAAACAGAAGATTAAAACTTCTCTCCCATAAGTTTTAGAGCGTCCCCAGTTCTTTTACCAGTTTACAGACCACACCCCATTCCCAGTGGTTTCCAGTCATTGCAATAATAATTGCTTTCTGTCTGAAATAACATTAGGAGATTCAGACTGGAGGGTGGTGGCGTAGACAGAGAGCCGACTCCTGATCCCATTCCCCGCTCTGACTCTGCCAGGACATTTTTACAACTGCTGTTTGAGGCAATGTTTGGGCGATGAAAATGTAGAACAAATTATTCAGGCGAGAGGGACAGAAACTGTTGGAAACTTCCATCTCTAAATGTGGGTTTTTTTTAGAAGGGTATAAGGAGGCAAATGTTTATTTTGAGTTCAGGATATGGGGGGGACTTTATAATAAGCAGAAATTAAGCAGTGAAGCAAATAGCTCATTTCAGGAGTGGGGACTGACAGGTTAAAGCTCTCCAGGTGACATTTTCAGCTGAAGATGTCCCATTATATCCGCCTGCAGCCACACAGGGGGGACCTGGGAGGGTCTCAGGATTCCCTCCTTCCCCACTTCAACTACCCCCTCCCTCCCTGCACGCCAATTCCCAATTCCCGACTCCTTCCTTACCCCTGCGTCCTGCACACATTCCTGCCGCTAGGACTGAGCTCCTGGCCTCGGCTCAGAGCCGCCAGGGCCAGCAGAGCAGCCCAGAAGCAGCAGCCCAAGCTCGGATCCATTGTGCAGACAACCCGCCTTGGCATCTTTCAGAGCGAAGCAGCCTTCAAGCCATCCAATCAATCCAGTCTCAGCAGGTCCCGGGGCTCAGCCCCTTGTCATCCGGCAGAGTGCAGGCTGCGGGAGCATCCTTCAAAACTTCAATCCCAAATCAAGAGGAAAAAAGTCAAAAATCCACATTCAGTGAATGTATATCAGGGATTGGGAAAGCTGTGCTCTTCAAAACACCACCCTTTCCACTCGCAAATATTCACCCATTCTTGAAAATGTTCTTTCTATATGAAACAAAAAAACTTTTCCAACTCCAATCCCGTTATAACTGATTTTCCCCTTGTTTCTTTGAGTTACTCTCCTGCCCCAGTTTCCCCGGGGCTGCCAGTAACCTTGCTCCGAGGTCGCTCCTTCATTCTCTCGCAGTAAATTATTTTCACACACTCCCAGAGTTGGAAGGACTTGTCTACTTTTTTTCTCTCTCCCTCGGTTGTGTCCTGGGTAGAGAACTTGGCAGCAGCGAGCAGTCAGTCGAGAGAGAGACAGAGAAGGAGAGAGAGAGGGAGCAGTTCTGGCTCTGGGAGTTCCAGCAGGAGGAGCTCAAGTAAGGGAACCCCCCACCCCTCTCGATACATTACCTTATTTCTTGCTCAGGGTTTGAGAGCTTTAAACACAGGCACACAATCAATTCGAGTATTTCTTACTTTATATGTAAGATGTACTAACTCCCATTGGCGTGACCTCCCCGCTTCCTGAAGTCAGGACAGTTCCCAACGGTGTTCAGGAATTTTTCATAGTCCAGACCTGTAGCTGCAGCCTCAGGATAGAAAATGTTGCAGTTTCCAGTGCAAGGCGACACAGGATTAGAAAATGCGGGTGATCCGTCTGAGAGAAAGCCCCTTGATTGATGTACTTATTATTTTCACCCAGTTACGAGAGTGTGATTAACATTATTTGGGATGTTATTGATCTGTTCAGTCAAGCACTTAACCCCATCTAATGTTACCCTCGTCTCCACCAAAACACAAACTCTCCCCCACCCCAGCTTGGTATGGTTCCTGCTCTGCCCAAGACCACAAGAAACTACAAAAGGTCGTGAATGTAGCTCAATCCACCACGCAAACCAGCCTCCCATCCATTGACTCTGTCTACACTTCCCGCTGCCTCGGCAAAGCAGCCAGCATAATTAAGGACCCCACGCACCCCGGACATTCTCTCTTCCACCTTTTTCCGTCGGGAAAAAGATACAAAAGTCTGAGGACACATACCAACCGTCTCAAGAACAGCTTCTTCTCTGCTGCCGACAGACTTTTGAATGGATCTACCTCGCATTAAGTTGATCTTTCTCTACACCCTAGCTACGACTGTAACACTACATTCTGCACTCTCTGGTTTCCTTCTCTATGAACGGTATGCTGTAACACTACATTCTGCACTCTCTGGTTTCCTTCTCTATGAACGGTATGCTTTGTCTGTATAGCGCGCAAGAAACAATACTTTTCACTGTATGTTAATACATGTGACAATAAATCAAAATAAAAAATCAAAACCCTGGGCACTCATCGGAATATAGGACAGCACCAGGCTTTTTAACCTGTTCCGCCATCCAGTGAGATTGTGACTTTTAAAGTTTATTTATTAGTGTCACAAGTAGGCTTGCAATGAAGTTACTGAAAATCCCCTGATCTGTGACCTGATATCAAAAGCCTGCCTTTGCCCCATATCCCTCTGTACCTTTGGTAAACAAAAATCTATCAACCTCAGATTTGGAATTAACAATTGATGAAGCATCAGTTGCTGTTTGGACAGGAATGTTCCAAACTACTGCTATCCTTCGCTGCAAAAGTGTTTCCTGAGTAAATTTCTAGGAGGACGAGTTTATCAGTTCTGCCAAACCATTCGAGACTCCCCACCGCCACCACTTCAGAAAGGAATTACCCTGGAGTCTCTGTTCCAGCTGCTGATGGATCTGGGATGTCCATGTCCCAGGTTTGCAGATTGTGTTGATATCAGAAATGGGGTGGCCTTTTGGCTTCCATAGTGTGAAGCAACAGCCTATTTCACATCTCTCCTGGTTTTACTCTTCTTTTCGAGAGAGAGGGGTGGGAAAAAAAAGGGCTGCCGATTCGCTAACACTCAATTTGCACTTTATCACAAAGTGAAAATCTACACCCAACTGTATGCAACAGGGCCAAGTACCCCAGCGCTACCTGTACAATGGACAAACTATGTTACAACTGACTATATGCTATTTACCAGCAGTGTCCAATGCTGGAGTTATGAGTATCAGTGGTATACTCAGAGTATGTATGGATATTATTCACTCTTCATTTATATGACAATACCATGTCTTTAAGAAATGTATTTTAATCATGTTTTGTGTGCAGGATCTGTGTACTCAGCCATTTTGTCTGGATCCAGCAGCACTGTACAGATACTGTAACAGCATAATTGACCTTAATTGTTACAATGTTTGCTTTAATCTGAACTAATGCAGGGTTCTGTTATTTTTGTGTTTTCTCCTGCGATAAGGCAGAGTAGGGCTTGATTAGGTTGATTGACAGATAAAGTCAGGTGACTGGGTGGAGCTAGGCTTTCACAGAGAACTCAAAGTAGTCTGCATTTTGAGATCTTTAGAGAAAGGCCGCTTGCTCTGTCTGAAATGGAGACTGGAATCCGACAAGAAATAAGCCTTTTCCTCTGAGATTCTACTGTTGGGGTGAAGCTTTCTCTGGAAGTTTCTGCTTGAGAATTAGCAGACAAGTATCTGTCTGGAACACTCTCCAGATGTGTTAAAAGGCAAGAAATCTAGTATCCATGTAAGCATCTTTGATTTCTGTGCTAACTGGTTCTAAAGAAGGAATTTATGTCTATATGGGGCTACTGTAAATTGGAACAATAGAGATAGCTAGCTGTTAAGCATTATATTTTGTCATGTTTAAGTCTTTTAATTGGTAAAAGTTGTGCTAATTCTTTTTGTTATATTCTAACTGTATTCTTAAATAAAGTTTGTTTTGATAAAAGCTTCCTAGTGGGTCACTTGAACCATACCTTAGGGAAACACCTTATGCTCACCCTAATTTCAAAATCAAATATAAAAATTGGGGTTTAAGCTAATTTCATAAAATACCTTTGAGTTTCTTATCTGGTCCTTAACAATTATGAAAAGGTACATTGACAATGTCCTGTGATTGGTATCTTTATTATTTTCACCCAGTCATGAGAGTATGAATAACATAATTCAGGATGTTATTGATCAGTTCAGTCCCTACTATGATATCCTTGTCTCCACTAAAACCCTAACTCTCTCCCACCCTGGTTGCTTACTGGAATATAGGAATAGCAACAGGACATTTGGCCCATTCCACCATCCAATGAGATTGTGACTGATCTGTGATCTAATCCCAAAATTCTGCCTTTGCCCCATATCCCTTCATTTGGTGAACAAAAATCCATCAATCCTAGATTTGAAATTAACAATTGATTAAGCACCAGTTGCTGTTTGTACAAAAAATTCCAAATTTCTACCAGTCTTTGCTGTAAGCGTGGTTTCCTGATTTATCCTTGAAATGCCTGGCACTAATTTGTTTGTTATTTATTATATCCACTAGTCCTGGACTTCCCAACCAATTAAAATTATTTTCCTGTATCTACCCTATTTGTTCCTCTTAATATCATCAAAAATTTAATTAAATCATCCCTTAAACCTCTAATTTTAGGGAATATAATTCGAGTTTGTGTAATCTCGCCTCATAATTTAACTCTTGGAGTCCAAGTATCATTCTGGTTCTCTCTCCAAAGCCAACATATCCTCCCTAAGATGTAATACCAAAACTGCTCACAGTGCTCCAGATGTGGTATAACCAGGGTTTTTTTCATGGTTATGTGACTTGTGCATGAGTGGTATTAATTTCTACTTGCATCATCTGATCATACATATCTTATATTGTTTATAAGGACATTTTAAAAACAAGAAAATACATTGACTTAAGATGGCTGCCATGAGTCACCTGAAATCTGATGTCACAAGTTGACCAGTTTCTGGAAAGCTGCAATGTGAATTACAATTCAGACATGCCACAATATCCTTCTATGAAATGTCACACCTGCTGATGTCACAAACTATTTCAAAAGGATTTACTGGAAACTGCACTTCATATTTGCATTTCTATAAGGAACACAGGAATTAGGAGCGGAAGTAGGCAATTCAGCCCTTTGAGCTTGCTCTGCCGTTCAATCAGATCATGGCTGATCTCTTCCTAGTCTTAAATCCACCCCCCCCTAGTTGTTCTCCATTTCCCTTTAACCCTTTTCTATCAGAAATACATCTATCTCCTTCTTAAAACCACTCAATGATTCAGACTCCAATGTGCTATGGGACAGCCATATAGGCTCTCAAGCAGCCACAGAAGCTATACTAAGTCATTAGCCACATGGAAATGTGTTTTTCTTATCTAATCAAGATGGATAATGAATCATTTGGAGGCTGATAGCTGGGACATTATAGGCCTTAGAACAATGGCTATGGTCGGTGCATGTATCAGCTGGGCAAATTTCTTCTGAAACCATTGGGGTGAGGGAAGTCATGTGACTGTAATAACCATTTTTGAAATCCTTTTTAATACAGCACACAAGCAGATAAAACACTAGTCCCGAAAATGTAACAATGAAGAAGTAACAAATTTCCCTCTCTTTTCTCTCAAGTTAAGACCCAATCTCTGTTCCAGTTTTAAATCCTGCACAGGGATAGAGAATTTTTCATCAGAGCATTCCTCATATGCAAATATCATCAACTTCAGGAAAAGGTGATAACGTTTTTTAAAAATAAATTTTCTCCTGCATTTGCAGTTTTACAGGGGCTTCAATTCCTGAAATCTCAAGCCCACCATGGAGAAAAGTCTGCCACAGCAACAGATACCAGCAAAGGACCAATACACAGTGAGCTTTCACTTGTTTTACATTTTAGCATGGAACTTTAAGTTTAAGTTTATTTATTAGTGTCACAAGTAGGCTTACATTAACACTGCAATGAAGTTACTGTGAAAATCCCCGAGTCGCCACACTCCGGCACCTGTTTGGGCACATTGAGGGAGAATTTAGCATGGCCAATGCACCTAACCAGCACATCTTTTGGACTGTGAGAGGAAACCGGAGCACCCAAAGGAAACCCATGCAGACACGGGGAGAACATGCAAACTCCACACAGGCAGTGACCTAAGCCGGGAATTGAACCCAGGTCCCTGGCACTGTGAGGCAGCAGAGCTAGCCACTGTGCCACCGTGCCAGCCACAATTGTTAATTTGGCTAGGAATGTAAATGCCTACTGTATAAGCATTGCATGCTTGTGTGTGTTTATGTGGGTTGCTCACAGCCTTAAATATCACAGAATTACAAAGATTTCCTGGGATGCTCAACCAACTAGACAACTCCTACTAAACTTGGCAGATATCAGCTACTGAGACAAGATCAACAGTGCTGTTTGAATATGAAGCAGTAAAATGTTTTTGACAAGATCAAAACTCTCCTAATTCCACCAGAAATTCTAGCGCACTATGATCCAAAGTTGCCAGCAATTGTATTGTCGTAGATACAGCATCTGTAGGCCTAGGTGCAGTGTTGTTAGTTCAAAAAGATGGAGAAAAAAGACATGTTTATTTTGCTTCTGGACACAGAAAAGAAATATTACCAGCCATAGGGGCCTGTGAGTTTATGACTAAGTCATGGGATTAAGGTTTAAACTTGAAACCATCCACACACCATTGGTTATTCTTCTTAATCTAAAGTCCAGAGATGTTCAGGTTAAATGGATTGGCCATGCTAAATTGCCCTTATTGTCCCAAGATATGTTTGCTGGTGGGATTAGCAGGGTAAATATGTGATGTTATCGGGATAGCACCTGGATAATATGCTCTGTCGGGTAGTCAGTGCAGACTCAATGTACTGAATTGCCCCCTTCTGCATGGTAGGGATTCTATGATAAAGGAAATTGCAAAAAATGCCACCTATGTGTCAACATTTTAGACTGAGACTTGTGAGATATGATTCAATTGCTGAGTATATTCAAGGGAAGACCAGATGACAGCAAATGCATTGTCAGTGCAACATGTTAAACCGGAACATTTAAATTTTATTGAAGAAATGGAAGCGTTTACTTTGCTCATTACCAAACAGTTATGAGTAACGGAAAATAAATTTAAAATGATTAAACAAGAACAATAGCAGGGTGATGAGTGCATCAAAATAAAAGGGTATTGTGAGAAGGGATGGCTGCAGTATTCACTGAATAACCTAATACTTCACCAATTCTTTGAACAGAGAAAACATCTCACAAGTACCAATGCGTTCTTAGATTTAGTGACTGACTAGTTGTCCCTAAAATACTTCAACTCAACATTCTCCAGAAAATCCATCACGATCACTTGGAAATAGCAAAATGCTGAGCAAAGGTGACATGGTGGCACAGTGGTTAGCACTGCTGCCTCACAGTGCCAGGGATCTGGGTTCGATTCCCGGCTTGGGTCACTGTCTGTGCGGAGTGTGCATGTTCTCCCCGTGTTTGCATGGGTTTCCTCCGGGTGCTCTGGTTTTCTCCCACATTCTGAAAGATGAGCTGGTTAGGTGCACTGGCCATGCTAAATTTCCCCTCAGTGTACCCGAACAGGCACCGGAGTGTGGCAACTTGGGGATTTTCACAGTAACTACGTTGCAGTGTTAATGTAAGCCTACTTGTGACAATAGTAAATAAATAAATAAGAGCCCAGCAGTCTGTTTGCTGCCTGGGCAACAGTCATTCCATTGATGAGTTCATCGTAAATTACCTTGTGTGCAGTAAATAACCAAAATCAAAGTAAATCATTGGCACGCTCCACTTTTCATTTGAGACCATGATAATCATAGAATCATAGAATCCCTATAGTGCAGAAGGAGGCCATTTGGTCCATCGAGTCTGCACCGACCACAATCCCACCCAGACCCTATCCCCATAACCCCATTCATTTACCCTAGCTCGTCCCCCTGACACTAGCATGGCCAATCAATCTAACCCGCACATCTTTGGTGTGTGGGAGGAAACCAGAGCACCCAGAGGAAACCCACGCAGACATGGGGAGAATGTGCAAACTCCACACAGACAGTGACCCAAGCCAGGAATTGAACCCGGGTCCCTGGCGTTGTGAGGCAGCAGTGCTAACCGCTGTGCCACCGTACTGCCCGTGCGTACTGTCTGGGAGTGTATTTATTTACATTCAAAAGCAAAGTTTTCATCATCATTGACTGCTTCTCCAAATAGTTTAAATGAATAGGCTGCATAATACGTTGCTAAGGCAGTTATTAGATAGCAAGAAGAATCTTCACAACACATGGCATCCGGCTGTTGTGGTGTCAGATCAGGGTCCTCACTTTGTTAATGAGCTGCCCTACAACTTTGCACAGGGATATGGCTTAATCTCACAGGGATATGGCTTAATCTCGTTTACCTAGGTATCCACAGTCCAACAGGGAAGCAGAAAGTTCAAACAATCAAAGAATTAATGACAAAGAACAAAAATATTAACTTGCCCAGAGAACCTCATCTCTAAAAAAAAAAGTTCCCACCATCAGAACTGTTGGGAAGATGCTGTGATGGCTGTGAATCCGACTCCCAACTCTACAGCAAATCACAGCCTAACATTACTTCAGCTGACCTTGGGAAAGTTAGGAAGCACAAGGAGCAATAAAGAGGCAGTCAACTAAAAGCAAAATACTGCAGATGCTGAAAATCTGAAATACAAACACAAAATGCTGGATACACTGGAATAATATATCAATTCTGCTTCCAATTTCCATCTTCGCATGGTCTACATGGCAAATCCCTTCTCTTTCTTGACCTTTCTTGTCTCAATTTCTGGTGATAGACTGACCACCAAGATTCATCACAAACCCATCTACTTCCACAGCTACCTCGACTACAGCTCCTCCAGCCCTGCTCGCTGTAAGGACCTCATTCCATTCTTCCAGTTTCTCCCTCTCTGCCGCATCTGGTCCGATGAAGCCACACTTGAAAACAACACTTCGGGCACACCTGCCTTTTTCCTCAACCGAAGTTTCCTTCCCACTATGATTGACAAGCTACTCAACTGTGTCCAACCCACCTCCTGCACCTCCGTCCTCACCCATTCCCCTCCCTTCCAATACCATGAGAGGGTCCCTCTTCTTCTCATTTTTCACCCCACCAGCCTCCGCATACAAAGGATCATCCTCCACCTTTTCCTCTAACTCCAGCATGATGCCACTATGAAACATATCTTCCCTGCAAGACCCTGTCAGCATTCCACAGGGACCACTCTCTCTGTGGCACCTTGGTCCACTCCTCCATTGCCCCCAACCCTTCATCCCCTTTCATTGGCACCTTCCATGCAATCGTAGAAGGTGCAACACCTGCCCCTTTACCTCCTCCCTCCTCAACGTCCAAAGGCCCAACCACTCCTTTCAAGTGATGCAGCATTTCACTTGCACCTCCTCCAACTTGGAATACTGCTCCCAATGCAGTCTCCTCTACGTTGGGAAGACTAAATGCAGGCTGCGGGAGACCGCTGAACACCTTCGCTCCATCCGCACAAGCATAACCCCAACCTTCTGCTTTCTTGCCATTTCAACTCAGCATCCTGCTCCCATGCCACATGTCCATCCTTGGCCTGCTGAAATGTCCAATGATGCCCAAGGCAAACTGGAAGAACAACACTTCATCTTCCGATTAGCCACGTTACAGCCTTCTGGATTCAACATGGAGTTCAAAACTTTAACTGTGAACTTCCTCCTCCATCTTTTTGTTTTCTGTTATTTGGTTCTGCTGGCTTGTCCAAACACCACCTCATTCTTCCCCCAAATGGTTACCATTTTCTGTTGTTCAGTTTTGCTTTCAGTGAGCACTGACCTTTGTTCTCCTATTGACACATTTACATTTGCCGCCATTAACACTCTTCAGTCTCTAATGGCACCATCAACAGCCACTTTGTCTTGTATCCATGCTGCTGACTTTTATGATTTTCTATTCAGCCCCCTCACCCCCAAATATATTCATCACATTTCAAGAAAATTTAACTTTGTTTCCCTCTCTACAGATGCTGCCAGACCTGCTGAGTTTATCCAGCATTTTCTGTTTTTATAAAGAGACAATCAAGTTCCTCATTTTAATTTCCGGCACACAGCACGAGGCTGAAAGTGCTACTGCCCTGGGAGAGATTGAGGATCTGACCCCAACATGAAGAGACATGAGTAATATGCCTTCATATAGCTCAACGACCAAGAGAGATGAGGGAAATTTCAGAAGGAATCAAAGAACCTTGATATAATTGGGAAGGAAACCAATGAACCTTAGGCATAGTATTTAAATCCAGATGAAGACTAAAGACCCCAGAAACTGTACAAGCAGCCAAGTGGAAGACATTCATATTGAGAGACACGAAAGTGCAGCTAATACTCAACCCTGAAATGAAATCAGGACCAGGTCTGGGAGATTGGTCAAGGCACCACAAAGACTTTGGGGAGAGATGTAGGAGGATATAAATAATTAGGATAAAGACTCATGGAGAAGGTGGAGGATATAAAGTTAACATCAGGAGCACTTGATACTGATGTGACTATGATGCAGTGTTACATGTCTAAGAGACTGAGATCTGGTGGGAAGCAGAAGCACAGCTTTGTGCAGAGAGCTATGATGTACATAAATCTGTAAATAACATTTTTTGCAAATATATGAATAGCATTCTCTGGGTAACAGGCAAACCCTAAAGAAACCACATTTAGATACCAAACCCAAGACAAAAGATTATGCCCTCCAACAACATGAGACACAACATAAAAATCATAGAAGAGTGCAGAAGAGGCCACTTGGCCCATCAAGTCTGCTCTGACTCTGACAGGGTATTTTACTCAGGCCCTCTCCCCTGCCCTATCCCTGTAATCCTACAAAGTTACAATGGCTAATCCATCTAACCTACACATCTTTGGAGTATGGAAAGAAACTGGAGCACCCAGTGGAAACCCACACAGACACGGGGAGAATGTACAAACTCCACACAGACAATCATCCAATACTGGAATGGAACCCTCGTCCTTGGAGTTGTGAGGCAGCAGTGCTAACCATTGTACCACCGTGCCACACTGAACTGTGGCCAGAATTTATGCTGAGCTAACTTGTTGATGCCCATAATGAATCAACATGAAACCATGTGAATTTTCAATGGAAAACATCTTTGGTGACAACATCACAAAAAACTGCCAGAACTGATGTACGCAGAACGTAAAGATTTCAGCATCTGACATGGAATGTTCATAATAACGTACAGAGTCTCAGCAAAGAAAACTGAGAATAAACAGTTGTATTATTTGTTTACTAATAATAATACATAAATTCTCATCACCGGACACTGATAGCATGCACACTATCATCACTGGGCATTGATAATAATATAACAATACTCACATCGGTAGGCACTGATAATGCATACCATCTCATCATAGGGCACTAATAGCAATGTACACGTGTTCATTATTGAACACTAATACACACAATCTCAATCACTGGACACTGATAATATAAGATTCCCAAAGGCGCCAACAACTTGCATTTATAGAGCTTCTAACATAGCAAATCATTTCTCAAGGTTTTACACAGGAGGATATTCAAACAAATAAATTACGCTGAACCAAGGAGAGAAATTAAGACGGGTAACTTAAAACTTGGAATAAGGATTAGCTTTTAAGGAAGTCTGAAGGAAGACAGAAAGAGATGGGGATGCAGAGAGAATAAGAAGGAAATTTCAGAAGTCCTCACATTTATTGTTAGAGATGAGGGCAGAAGGAGCGAGGGGGAGGGATTTAAGGAGCTTGCTGGTAGTGGAGAAAAGAAGCCAAGTTATTTTTGTATTCCAGGATGTTCCTGGAATAGTGAACGGTTTTGGCAGGAAGCCATGATGAATAACTGAACCAAATGTGCGTCATACATATTGAAGTCCACATTTCTTGGACTAAAAGGAGAGAAGATGTCGATTGTAGCAGAGGGAACAGATGACTAAAGTAGTGAACGGAAAATATCACTATCCCCATGAAAAACTGATCTGTTCTGCTTACTAAGCTCTGTCTGATGCACTTTATTGTGAAAGTTAAATCTTCCTTCATTTGCAAAAGATCTGATAGGCTATTATCTAAGACCCCTAACCACTATATGATTACTTATTAATTCATTCCATGAATGCCATAGTCACAATTCTCTGTGAGTCTCGACAGGTCATTTATGAATGGATCCATGGATATGCTCAATTTTTGCCACTTCATATTATTTATTTATTAATTATTTGTTATTGTCACAAGTAGGCTGACATTAACACTGCAATGAAGTTTCTGTGAAAATCCCTCAGTCGCCACAGTCCGGTACGCTATCACAGGCCATTATTTATAAAGACCTTTAATTTTGTTCATTTAAACATCAATGCATATCTCAGTATTCTAAACAAGGTTATACTTCAGCTTTCCACCAGATCTCAGTCTCTTAGCTATGTGGCATCACATCAGTGTCAGGTGTTCCTGATGTTCACGCTTTACACAGGACAATGAGAATGATTACTTCTGTCAAAAATACTGAAGCTTGGGGATATAGTGGGCCTGTGGATGAGGAGATCTCAGTGAACATTGACCTGGCTTTGCTGATTAATGGTAAGGCAAGAACATTCTCATCGCTGACATCAAGAAAGTTGCCCGAAGGGATCCAGTGATCTCTGTGGTCTGAACAACACTCTTGATGGTCAACTGAGTGGAGCATTGTTTAATAGGGATTCCCAGTCGAATATAAAATTATATTTTCAGGTCCAGATAGGTTGCTCAGAAGTAGTATTCAGATTGCTGTTAAAAAACAAATTACACCTCACTGAACAAAGCCAAATGTTTTATGGGATTTCTTGAATGGATTACAAAGAGACAAAAAAAAGTACAGCACAGGAACGGGCTCTTTGGCCCCCCAAGCCTGCACCAACACATAACGCCTTTCTAAACTAAAGATCTTTTGCTCGATGCAATCCATATTCCTCTTTTCCCTGCCTATTAATGTATCTGTCAAGATGTCCCTTAAATGTTGCTGTTGTACTTGCTTCTACCACCTCCTCCAGCAGCACATTCCAGGCGCTCACCACTCTCTGTGGAAAAAAGCCTGCCCCTCACATCTCCTTTAAACTTTCCCCCTTTTGCCTTAAACCTATGTCCCTTAGTAATTGACATTTCTACCCTGGGAAAAAGACTCAATCAATTCTATCCATTGCCTCTCATAATTTTGTAAACTTCTATCAGGTTACCCCTCAGCCTCCGACGTTCAAGTGAAAACAAACCAAGTTTGTCCAATCTTTTCTCATAGCTAATACCTTCCAAACCAGGCAACGTCCTGGTAAAACTTTCCTGTACCCTCTCCAAAGCCTCCATATCCTTCTGGTAGTTGTGGAAACCAGAACTGTATGCAATATTCCAAATATGGCCTAACTTAAGTTCTATACAGCTGCAACATAGCTTGCCAATGTTTATACTCTGTGCCCTGACCAATGAAGGCAAGCATGCCATATGCCTTCTTGACCACCTTATCCACTTGTGTTGCCACTTTCAGAGAGCTCTGGATCTATATGTCTGGATCCCTTTGTATGTTAATGTTTCTAAGGGTCCTGCTATTTACTGTATACTTCCCTTCTGCATTAGACCTTCCAAAATGCATCACCTCGCATTTGTCCAGATTAAATTCCATCTGCTATTTCTCTGCCAAGACTCCAACCTATATGTATCTTGCTGTATCTCTGTCAATCCTCCTCACTATCCACAGGTCCCCCCAATCTTTGTGTCATGATGTGGAGTTGCCGGCGTTGGACTGGGGTAGGCACAGTAAGTAGTCTCACAACATCAAGTTAAAGTCCAACAGGTTTATTTGGTAGCACGAGGTTTCGGAGCACTGCTCCTTCATCAGATGAGCTGCAAACTTACTAATCAGGCTACCTACAATTCTCCTCCAAATGGTTCATATGTATTACAAACAAAAAGGGTCCCAGCACTGATCCCTGCAGAACACCACTGGTCACAGATCTCCAGTCAGTGATTGAATCGAATGTTCTGCAGAGTGATGTTCACCATCGATTGCCATTCCACTGCTATTTTTTCCACTAAGGTGGAGCTCTGTATTTCTTGCTCAGACATTCGAACTGAGACTCTTCAGAAATGATGTGGAGATGCCGGCGTTGGACTGGGGTAAACACAGTAAGAAGTTTAACAACACCAGGTTAAAGTCCAACAGGTTTATTTGGTAGCAAAAGCCACACCTGCAGGGATCAGTGGCTTTTGCTACCAAATAAACCTGTTGGACTTTAATCTGGTGTTGTTAAACTTCTTACCCTCTTCAGAAATACAGAGCGAACTTGTTCTCGGAGTCCTTCCTCATCGCAGAGAAACTTCAGGGGAAGCCAAGCCATGCCCTTGTTTTGCAGCATTAGCTGCCATATTTTGTTACGTCTTCATTTACTGACACACCAAAAAGCTTTGGTACATTTGCATAGCTTTTCAGTGTGTTGGTAAATGAGTGTGAGTGAAGGAAGTGAGTAGGTTGAGTAGGGTGATAGGATGGTAGCGTGAGTAGGGTGCTAGTTGGATAGGGTGGAAGGTTGGTGAGGTCAGGTCAGGTCATGGGGGAGTTGGTAGGTTGGGAGGAGTTGGAGGGTTGGGGGATTCGGAGGGTCTGGGGTCAAGAGCATGGTTGGAGTGCTGGGGGGTGCAGTTGGAGAGCCAGAATGTGTAGATGTACACTTGGGAGAGTCGGTTGGAGGAGTGGTAGTGATGGTGGGGGACGTGGGGTGCAGTTGTATAGACCAGGAGTTAGACCTTTTCGTTTCTAACGTTTTCTGAGTCACTATTCAGTTGAGTAAGTCGGAACCCTCCAAAGTCTCTGACTGTAACTCAGAGTTGGAGACTTTTTTGGAGGGTCCTAGGGAACTGGGGAATTACCCATTGGAAACTGAAACTTCCCAGGAAATTTCTGCAGAGTCAAAGAACAAAGAACAAAGAAAATTACAGCACAGGAACAGGCCCTTTGGCCCTCCAAGCCTGCACCGACCATGCTGCCTGACTTAACTAAAACCCCCTACCCTTCCGGGGACCATATCCCTCTATTCCCATCTCATTCATGTACTTGTCAAATCGCCCCTTAAAAGTCACTACCGTATCCGCTTCCAGTACCACCCCTGGCAACGAGTTCCAGGCACCCACCACTCTCTGTGTAAAAAATCTGCCTCGTATATCTCTTTTAAAACTTGCCCCTCGCACCTTAAACCTATGCCCCCTAGTAGTTGACTCTTCCACCCTGGGAAAAAGCTTCTGACTATCCACTCTGTCCATGCCTCTCATAATCTTGTAGACTTCTATCAGGTCTCCCCTCAACCTCCGTCGCTCCAGTGAGAACAAACCAAGTTTCTCCAACCTCTCCTCATAGCTGATGCCCTCCATACCAGGCAACATCCTGGTAAATCTTTTCTGTACCTTCTGCAAAGCCTCCACATCCTTCCGGTAGTGTGGCGACCAGAATTGAACACTATATTCCAAGTGCGGCCTAACTAAGGTTCTATAAAGCTGCAACATGACTTGCCAATTTTTAAACTCAATACCCCGGCCGATGAAGGCAAGCATGCCATATACCCTCTTGACTACCTTCTCCACCTGCATTGCCACTTTCAGTGACCTGTGTACCTGTACACCCAGATCCCTTTGCCTTTCAATACTCCCAAGGGTTCTGCCATTTACTGTATATTTCCTAACTGTATTAGACCTTCCAAAATGCATTACCTCACATTTGTCTGGATTAAACTCCATCTGCCATCTCTCCGCCCAAGTCTCCAACTGATCTATATCCTGCTGTATCCTCTGATGGTCCTCATCACTTTCCGCAAATCCACCAATCTTTGTGTCGTCCGCAAACTTACTAATCAATCCAGTTACGTTTTCCTCCAGTGAGTCCTTGCATTGGGATTTATGAGGCTCTGGGGTATGTCCAGTCTCCAGTTAGGAAGGGGTTAGCAGACCTTCCAATTAAGGCCTAATTTGATGTCAATTGTTCAATAGAAGCCGCTGAAATATAAAGGGGCTACAGGTGGCACAGGGAGATGGTGGAGAATTGTGTGTGGAGTTGGAGCAAAGAAATAAAGGTAGTTTATGAAGAAGCAGAGCTTGTGTCTCCTATACTGAAATGCAACCGAGAGGTTCAAACAGTGGTAGCAGAGAATGGTTGTTGGTTCCAAGTGAAGGGCTGCAAGTTATGACTTTTTCAAAAAAAAAGACTTCACTCAAATTCTAAATCAAGAAAGGAGTGAGTAGGAATAGCTGAAAATAGCTGAACCCAGAGTAAAAATGTCAGGATATGATTATCCACCATGTTCCTCAGAAACAACCTTATGACCGCTGGAGAGGTGAAGTCATCATGTAGACTACGGTAACTGCTTTGGGGAAAAGGAAATAATGTATGGCCTTGGCTCTTTCTTTATTAAACGTTATGGATAAGATTTATCAAAAGGATGACTTATTAATTGTATATGAAGCCTGGTCAGAATTTGATAGATTTTGGAAATCGAAGGATATTTCTCTTGAAGAGTATGCGATGGAATTTAGTAGAGTAGACTACATAATGCTGGAAATTCCACAGTCTGTGTTGACATTTAAGTTACTGGACTGTGCTAAATATAGATAGGCTCCTGGTTTTGACAGGGGTTAAATTTGCAGACAAAGACACCCTATATGATCAAATGTCAGAGGCTTTAGAAATTGTTTTAGGGAAACATTTTATCCCTATGGCTTTTATAACACAAATGGGTTCAGTCAGTGATAAACCAGAATGTGGGAGATGCACTGGTAACAGGATGGTGAGATCATACAGGCACAAGCAGGCTATGAGAGTATGACTGAAGTTTGGGACCCAGAAATTACGAGGACAGAAACCCCTTTAATATCTATAGCAGGAGGAAGGATATGGAGAATGGTAACAGGAAAATAAATGGAAAGGCCCGGGGAAGATTATAGGCCTAGATGGCAAAACAAATGTTATGCAACATGGTAATAGACTGTTCAGGTACATTCTGTTAGGGTACATTCGTCAAGGATAATGGGTACAGATTACAAACTTGTGAATTTAGCGCAGATGAAGATGATGAGGAACCAAAGTCATCTGAAACTCACGTGTTACAGAATTATTGTGATCAGTTAGCTGATATAGACAGGGTATCTGTAGAGGAACACAATATTTCTGATGAACTAGAACAGGCCATTTTTTTCCAAAGGACAACTGCCAAATGTTGGTACAAAAGTACTTGCCTGAAGGGTCTAGTCAATGGAAGGATGTAACTACCATTTGTAGAGCAGGGAAGGCCACTGGAAAGTATAAACACTGGCTGAATGTACAGAATATAGGGCAGGATGTCAGGACCATGGATTGGGAACACGAAGTTCAAAAATAGAGAGCACAGAAACATAGTGTCAGTTAAGACAGTAAGTCCGATAGGGAACGTGTTCACAGGAAGAGATCGAGAACTATTGAAAGAACATCCCACAACAGAAGGGAAGGATCAAGCGGTAGCAGTACAGAATGAGATATCAGGTGGGACAGTTTGACAAGGTCTCGGAATATGGGTAAGACTACAAATACTACTAGGAGTAGAAGCTCACATGCTCATGAGATTTTGGTGGCTTCCAATAAATTAGATGAAAAAGATATGATGGATGCCGAACTGCATAGTTGGAGTGATTTCATGGTACACACAGAGGTACCAGATAGGGGACAAAGAACTCTATCCCATAGATGGATTTGCATGGAAAAGGTGCTTCCTGATGGAACTTGTAAGGCAAAGGCCAGGCATGTAGCAAGGGGATTTGAAGAAAATTTAGAAGACCAGGATTGAAGAGTGGATTCACCTACGGCAGGGAAGATTATTTTAAAGATCGTCATGCAAATCTATTGATATTAAAGCTGCCTTTTTGCAGGGGCATCAGCTTCAGAGGCATTTTTCTCCGTCCTCCTAAAGAGGCAGCTAACACAGAAGCGGTAGTCTGGAAGTTAAATGAATGTGTATATGGGCTAAATGATGCGTCCAGAGTTTGGTATTTTTTGGTAAGGTCGGTTTTGTTAAAGTTAAGCTGTTGCCAGTTGAAAGCAAATCCTGCAATAGTTTACTGGCACTATGAAGGAAATCTTTCCGGTATCTTTATGATGCATGTCGATTATTTTTTGTGGGGTGGTATTAGTGATTTCGAACTTATTGTAATTTTTCGGCTGAGAAGGAATTCAGGGTTGGAAGTCAGGCTTCGGACATTTTCAAATATATTGGGCTGGAAATTGGATGGACTGAGTCAGGTGTCACTTTATGTCAGCAATCTTATTTGGAGAGTATCAGCCCAATAGCAATTATCATGGTAGGGCTTCACAACAGGACGTGGTGGCTTCTAAGATGGAAGAAGAGGCGCTCTGAAGTTTGATTGGACAACTGAATTGGCTAGGTAGACTGACCAGACCGGATGTTTGTTTCGATGTCCAAGAGTTGAGTGCAAAAATGAATGATCGTACGGTGGAAGACATAGTGAGAGCAAACAAAACGTTGACCAAACTAAAAATGCAGGAGTGTTTTGAGGTTCCCATTTTTGGGTGATCTTGGGCACTTGAAACTTGTAGTTTATAGTGACTCATTCTATGCTAATTTGTGTGATGGTTTCAAGCGTGGGAGGTTTTATAATCCTTTTGGGGGAGGGGGGGGAAATGTTGCCCATTGTGTGTGATACAAAGAAAATAAGGAGAGTGGTACAAAGCACGTTAGCCGCCGAGACACTAAGCCTTGTAGAGGCAATGGGTATGGCCTTTTACATATCCCAGATATTAACAAAAATTTTGGGTTTAGGGGATTTGGGTATAATACCCATTGAGTGTCACATCGACAATAAATCCCTTTGGGAAAATATGCACTCCACAAAAAGTGTAAACAAGAAAAGGTTGAGGGTCGACATTGTCCAGCATTTGCTTTAAGCTGACTAAGGGGAAGTATCAAACATTAAATGGATCGACAGTAGCTATCCCATTGTTTTACTAAGAGAGGGGCGAGTTCTAAGAACCTTTTGGACATTATTAAGGAAGGGCGTATCTTTCTGTGAATGTATGTTTTCTTCAAGAAACGTATTTTTAAAACAAAAAGAGGAAGGGAAAATAGTGTTTTGTGTTTTCTGTGGAAACGATATTCATCAAAATATTTTTTTCTCCAAGGAAGGGGAGACTTAGGAATGGGTTAACAGATCTTCCAATTAAGTCCTAATTTGATGTCAATTTTTCAATAGAAGTCACTGATATGCAAAGGGGCTACAGGTGGCACTGGGGGTTGGTGGAGAATTGTATGTGGAGTTGGATCAAAGAAATAAAGGTAATTTGTGAAGAAACAGAACGTCTGTCTGTTTTACTGAACTGCAACCGGGAGGCTCAAATATCTCCAACCACCTGAAGACCAGAAGATCTGGGCCACTATCATCCACAGCAGAATAAATACAGCAGGAGTCTCTGGGTACAAGTGTTCTTGAAACATCATCAGCGAAGTTAAACAGGATCTTGCGTGGTACAGCCAAGCTTGGGTTGATGGTGTTCACCATATTTCAGGGACCTGGGTGTGCAAGTCCACAGATCCTTGAAGGTGACATCACAGGTGGAGAAGGTAGTGAATAAGGCATGTGGCATGCTTGCCTTTATAGGACGGGGCATAGAGTATAAAAGTTGGGGTCTGATGTTGCAGTTGTATAGAACGTTGGTTCGGCCGCATTTGGAATACTGCGCCCAGTTCTGGTCGCCACACTACCAGAAGGACGTGGAGGCTTTAGAGAGAGTACAGAGGAGGTTTACCAGGATGTTGCCTGGTATGGAAGGGCTTAGTTATGAGGAGAGATTGGGTAAACTGGGGTTGTTCTCACTGGAAAGACGGAGGATGAGGGGTGACCTAATAGAGGTGTATAAAATTATGAAAGGCATAGATAGGGTGAACGGTGGGAAGCTTTTTCCCAGGTCGGTGGTGACGTTCACGAGGGGTCGTAGGTTCAAGGTGGGGGGGAGGTTTAACACGGATATCAGAAGGACATATTTTACGCAGAGGATGGTGGGGGCCTGGAATGCGCTGCTGGGCAAGGTGGTGGAGGCAGACACACTGGGAACGTTTAAGACTTATCTAGATAGCCACATGAAGGGAGTGGGAATGGAGGGATACAAAAGAATGGTCTAGTTTGGACCAGGGAGCTTGGAGGGCCGAAGGGCCTGTTCCTGTGCTGTATTGTTCTTTGACACAGAGAGAGACACACACACACCGGCAGGGTAGCACAGTGGTTAGTACTACTGCTTCACAGCTCCAGGGACCTGGGTTCGTTACCCGGCTGGGGTCACTGACTTTGTGGAGTTTGCACATTCTCCTCGTGTCTGAGTGGGTTTCCTCCGGGTGCTCCGGTTTCCTCCCACAGTCCAAAGATGTGCGGGTTAGGTTGATTGGCCATGCTAAAAAAATTGCCCTTAGTGTCCTGAGATGTGTAGGTTAGAGGGATTAGTGGGTAAATATGTAGGGATATGGGGGTAGGGCCTGGGTGGGTTTGTGCTCGGTGCAGACTTGATGGGCCGAGTGGCCTCTTTCTGTACTGTAGAGTTTCTATGTTTCTATGTTACAATGATGGCAGCCTGTCCATGTACAGGAGGCCGAGAAAGGCAATCAGACTGATAGCAGGAATTTAGGTCACTAATCTACCTCGATGCTGGGGACTACTACAGCAGGAAAAGCTGGTTCAGGAAGACTAAGATGTTTTCAAGAAAAATAAGAAAGCTGGATGAAAAAAATTCTTAACTTGACCAGAAACACTCTAACTAGGGGATGAACTCAAGGTTGGAAGAGGGGGAGTAAAGACTTAATTTAATTATCTCACACATTTGGTGGTGAATATGAGAAACTTTACAAGGAGGCAGTTGAGGAACCCAAGTTTAATTAGATTCATTTTCACAACCAAAACTATTGATTATGAATGATAGAGTGCAGAATAGAATCAAAGAATCCCTACAATGCAGAAGAAGGCCATTTGGCCCATCAAGCCTGTACCAACAACAATCTCACCCAGGCCCTATCCCCGTATTAACCTTACTAATCCCCCAACATTAAGGGGCAATTTAGCATGGACAATCCACCTAACTCACACATCTTTGGAGTGTGGGAGGAGACACACGGGGAGAACGTGCAAACTCCACATGGACAGTCACGTAAGGCTGGAATCGAACCCGGGTCCCTGGCACTGAGGCAGCAGTGCTAACCACTCGTGCTGCCAGAGTTCCTTTTTTAAATTTTGGAACAGGATTGTACCACAATGATTTTTCTTCATTTCTGTCTCAAATGAGTGGCTCATTTTTAAACAGTGACCCCAGTAACACCAATCATAATTGTCTGCTGGAAGAGCTTTGGGAATCATCATGATAGATTAGAAATCTTCAGCCTTGAAAATAAATATTTGAGAGAGAATCTGTGATGCATTCATAAGATACTTGTAGGAAAACAGATCGAAACTGGAAACAATACTTTCAGGTATACCAGAGTAAAAACCTCAGCGTCTTTTGCTCAATGGGAATTACTGTGTTGGATAGATCCTCAGGCAGTGCTATGCCATAGTTCCTGCCAGTCTCCAGATATCTGGGTGGCACAGTGGTTAGCAGTGCTGCCTCACAGCGCCAGGGACCCAGGTTCGATTCCCGGCTTGGATCACTGTCTGTGTGGAGTCTGCACGTTCTCCCTGTGTCTGCATGGGTTCCTTCCGGGTGCTCTGATTTCCTCCTACAGTCCAAAGGATGTGCAGGTTAGGTGCATTGGCCATGCTAAATTCTCCCTTGGTGTACCCGAACAGACGCCGAAGTGTGGCAACTAGGGGATTTTCACAACTTCATTGCAGTAAGCCTACTTGTGACACTAATAAATAAACTTTAAAAAACTGTTTACCGACAAAGCTGCTTCTTAAATTTGATAAGTGGAAACTTGGAAGGTTTCATGTGGAAGAACATCATGTTTAATTAAATAAAAAATAATGGTTATTATCCCTGAGAACTCTCAGTGAAAAGCATACCAAGTTTTAAAGGAATTTGTACCAAACCAGAACTGTGACTAAAAGTAAAATAGTTATAATTTTTCATATTCAACTCCAGGTTTTCTTTTCTAAGAAATGGTGCATCTTACTAAAGCTCACTGTTCTTCTGTTTGGTACTAGAACAGTGATCGCCTGAGGGGAGATTTGAAATCAACTTCATTCAACAGGCCCAGCGGCTTGAATACCACTGCAATCCTTATTGACTTTATAGACATCCTCAGGATGTGACCTCCAGAGATTTGTCTCAACCTTTTATATTTTGGCGTGTCTTTGACTTCAGTTAGGCTTTTCTGTCTTATACAAAAACAGAAAATGCTGGAGAAACTCAGCAGGGCTGACAGCATCTGTGGAGAGAGAATAGAGCCAACGTTTTGGGTCAGAATGACCCTTTGTCAGAGCTCTGAAACGTTGGCTCTATTCTCTCTCCTCAGATGCTGTCAGACCTGCTGAGATTTTCCAGCATTTTCTATTTTGTTTCAGATTCCAGAATCTGCAGTATTTTGCCTTTATCTTTTCTGTCTTATGCCTGCCCCCAGCTCCGAACGGAGGAAGAACATCACCACAACAACTTTCTTTTATAGGCTCAATTATTAATATTGGAAAAGCACTGAGCAGGATTTTCCGGCTTCGCTCATTCCAAAACCATAAAATCCCACCCAAGGACAATGGATCTTTCCATGTTCTGCCCCTCACCCACTTCAATTTCCATGACGGTAAAATTCCAGCCACTGTATTTAGTTGCTACATAGAAATTTAGCATTGATCTATCAATCAGCTTGCTCCTTCAGCCCCATATAATTGTATTCAGAATTACTCTAACACCCATCAGATCTTGCAATTGGATTGCTCCCCTTACTGATATTTTAATGTCTCTTTTGTTGTTGTGTTCAGGCAAATAGAAATCATAGAAACCCTACAGCACAGAAGGAGGCCATTTGGCCCATCGAGTCTGCACCAACCACAATCCCACCCAGGCCCTACCCCCACATATTTACCCGCTAATCCCACTAACCTACGCATCTCAGGACTCTAAGGGGCAATTTTTAACCTGGCCAATCAACCTAACCCGCACATCTTTGGACTGTGGGAGGAAACCGGAGCACCCGGAGGAAACCCACGCAGACACGAGGAGAATGTGCAAACTCCACACTGACAGTGACCCGAGCCGGGAATTGAACCCAGGACCCTGGAGCTGTGAAGCAGCAGTGCTAACCACTGTGCTACCGCGCCGCCAAGACCTGACACTAAATGGCCCACTCCTGCTTCTATTTTCTACAAATATTAATCATTTTCCCCAGTTCTCAGCTAACGTTGGTTTCTCCAGCTCGTGTAAGTTAGAATCCTCTAGTGCAGAAGAAGGCTATTCAGCCCATTGAGCTGCACCAATGACAATCCCACCCAGGCCCTATCCCCATAACCTCATGCATTTACCCTAGCTAGTCCACCTGACACTCAGGGGCAATTTAGCATAGCCCATGCACCTAACCCGCACATCTTTGGACTGCAGGAGGAAACCAGAGTACCCAGAGGAAACACACGCAGACACGGAGAACGTGCAAACTCTGCACAAACAGTGACCCAAGCTGGGAATTGAACCCAGGTCCCTGGCACTGAGACAGCAGTGCTCACCACTGTGCCACTGTGCACAGTGGTTATCACATACCGCCATATCCTGGTGTTATGTTTGGTTTTGCAAATCCTAGCATGGACAGCAATCATTTTACTGAGAATTTTACTCCCCTACAGCAACTTGGCTTTCTCTGGCTTTATTGTAATTCTTTCATCAGAGTTGGAGTGGATTTTCCATTCCGATTTCCAGACAGAAATGGGGCAGAAGTTCATTCGAAATAAGAGTGCCCAAAATTGCACCGTTGCCCTCACCTCTGTTCTCGCGTCTTGATGTTGTGATTGGGCCTTCAGTTAGGCAAAATGATCTTGTTGGAAACAGATGGTCACATTATTACACAATGTAAATCAGTAGTTTATATAGAGTTGTTTCTATAATACGTGATTTCAGGAAGAAATCAGATATAGTTCTTGGGGCTAAAAGGAGCAAGGGATATGGCGGGAAGGCGGGATCAGTATATTGAATTTGATGATCAGCCATGATCAAAATGAATGGTGGAGCAGACTTGAAGTGCTAAATGACCCACTCCTGCTTCTATCTTCTACATTTCAATGTTTTATAATTTCAATAAGACCAGAACAGAGCATGAGATTTGCAGGTTCTGGCCTTGGAAGTAGGACGGAAGGAGTTAATCAGCCACCAGCTCAATACAGTCACACCTGCCCCTGTTCCTGGCTATAAGAATTCCTCTTCATCCTGCACTTCTCTCAGGGAAATGGGAATTCCCAGTGGAAACGTTTGTTCTATTCACAGCCTGCTGTTGCCCATACCTGTCAAACTATCTTGATGAATGCAAAAGGAAAACTTACATTGAAACCAACCAACAAAAGATTTAATCCAAAGAAACTTCAAGAGAGAAAAAAATAGAGATGTATTTGTGTTAACTCTAGTGAAATTCTGTTTTATTAATTTATTCACCGGACGTGGTGTCATAGGACCTAGCGCGGGAAACAGAGAGAGAGAAAAAGCAGCCATGTAAAAGATCTCACACTGTAAATAAAGCTCATTGTTTTAAATCTCTGTGCTTCCTACTACTACATCTCCAAAACACAACAGGACAGCTTGTAAAGTGTACAAGTGACCGAGAAACTGTGGAAGAGTGTTGTGCTTCAGGCTCTATAGGTGCTCAGCAATTGCTCGCACCAGTGACATGGGACACGGGAAAGACCTCTCCACCAACAATGTAAAGTCCAATGCAAGACTCTGCTTCCTCCACCCACTCCCCTGTGTAGTCCAAGTGGAAAACTCAAACAAAGCACAAATTGGATGTCATACCTTTAATTTTTTGCTCCTTTCGTGTCCAGACTGCTTGTGCCAGCAGTGCATAGAGCAAAATTTCAATATCCACATTGCCCTCAAGCTTCTGTCATAACCCTTTTATCTCTGCCAGGTACACATACCATAACTGTGCAATCCTAGGCTGCTGGTTCCACCGACATATTTCACAGAAATGTGTAATAACATTTGTACAAGAATGCTGCCTAACCCAGTATTGTGTCCACGCCAACAACCTTTGTTGCAAAAGCTGTGCTGGAATCATCGTTTCTATGTATGCCGCATTGTTCGCACCTCCCTTTAGTGAACCAATCTCCTTGAAACCTACAGAATACTGAAAGGCCTGGATAGAGTGGACATGGAGAAGATGTTTCTATTAGGAGGAGAGATTAGGATCTGAGGGCACAGCCTCAGAGTAAAGGGATGACCCTTTAGGACGAAGTTGAGGAGGAATTTATTCAGCCAGAGAGGGTGAATCTGTGGAATTCATTGCTACAGAAGGCTGTGGAGACCAGGTCATTGAGTATATTTAAGATAGATATAGTTAGGTTCTTGATTGGTAAGGGGATCAAAGGTTTTGGGGAAAAGGCAGGAGAATGGGGGTGAGAAACACATCAACCATGATCGAATGGCAGAGCAGCCTCAATGGCCAAATGGCCTAATTTTCCTCCTATATCTTATGGCCTTATGGTTATTTGTGCTGCCCTGTTCCACAGCCTCATTTTCTAAAGTGTTCTTGAATGGTCTGGAGTAGTGCGTTACAGAATGTAACTCAATATCACATTCAATGATGACTCTCCTCATCCTTGAGTAGTTCAGCATCAGTTCTCTCCAACACTCGTGTGTGAGAGCATCCATTGTTCTCCAGGGTTGCCTGCAGTTCCATTGTGTGAGTTTTTAATCAGTCCACCTATACTTAACTTTCTAAAACAAATACATTCTTTTAAAACTAAGGGTCACTTTATCATTGCTTGGATCCTAAAATAGCAGTACCAACAAAAATCCATATCTACTAAAATAAGTAGTATCTGAGAGCAAATAGCACTCCTCTGAAATCTACGGCAGGAATAAAAAGTGAGACAGCAACAATGATTCTAGCAATAATCTCCTGGTACTCAAGCAAGTAAATCTGGAGCAAACTATTCTCTAGTTTGCTTTAGGTTTGGGAGGCTGATTAACACTGGCATGTCCAAAACATAAACCCACTTTATTGGTTCAAATAGCTGTGAATGTACTGATGTTTCATATCATTGGCAAGATGATACTGTAACAAGAGCACAGAACACAGTTGGTCAAATTTAGGAGATTAAGAAGTGTTTTCAATTATGCAGAGGAGGGACGGCCAATTGAACCATGAGATTTTAGCGAATTTCAATCTTTGGTCTTGAACTCCCAAACTGCTACCCAGAATGACCAGATATAAGGCCTTGTTCAATGCTTGCTGAGCATTGCCCCTTAGACAGAAAGGGGCCAAACCTCACTGTGAGCACAACTCTCATTACTAACTGCGAGAAGATGCATTTCCCCCTCGTGTCAGGGAATGTAACAACTGAAATGTGAGTAGAACACCCGTCAATAAGATAAAACTTGGGCTTTGCCACCATGCCACACAAACTAGTGCAGTACATAATGCCTGCGCTACCTTGTCTGTATTAATAGGATACATAACAGGAAAGAAACCTGCAATTACTGGAGACAGTCAGTTGAAGACAAATCACTTAAAAGATGCACTGTCTGAAATGAATTGTTGTCGTTATCTTCTCTACTCAATGGAAGGGGGCAACCATCTCTCTCTATCTCTCTCCGATGAATATAAACTCAGGATTGACCCAGAGTGGTCAGAGGAGGAAACGTATCTTAAGTCAGAATCACTAATTAGCTGAAGATAATGTTTTTACACTCATTCTTTGAACACTGAGCAGGATGTGAAAAGTTGCCTGCAGGAAGCGCTGTTGGTGCAGGCTCCAGGGGCAAGACACTGGAAAAGCAAAGCAGGAGCTGAATCAACAATGGCTTAGTGGTATTATTGCTAGACTATTAATCCAGAAGCTCAGCTAATGTTCTGGGGACCTGGGTTTGAATCCTGCCACGGTAGACGGTGGGATTTGAATTCAATTTTTTAAAAATCTGGAAGTAAAAATCTACTGATGACCATGAAACCATTGCTGATTGAAAGAAAAACCCATCTGGTTCACTAATGTCTTTTAGGAAAAGAAATCTGCCGTTCTTACCTGGTCTGGCCTACATGTGACCCAGAACCACAGCAATGTGGTTGACTCTCAACTGCCCTCCAAAGCCAACTAGGGATGGGCAATAAATGCTGTCCAGCCAGCGATGCCCATGTCTCATAGATGCATTTTTTTAAAAGCTGAGACTTTCTCACAGTCTCTGGGACATTCAGAAATTGGAAACCATGACCACGATGTCACTAGGGGCTGCACCAGAGGTACTCAGGGATGTTGCCCATGTAAATCTTTGAATACGTTTCCTTTACTTGGATAAAATAGAGGTGGTCCAGGACTACGTGCTGAGGGATGCACGCACACTTGGGGCCAAGACGCAATGGGGAAAGGCCACTGCCTTTCAGCCAGTGTAGGCTGAGGGCTAGTAACTGATGCGCATCAATTGGACACGAGGCACAAAGCTTCGGTAAAAGAAGGCTTTTATTAACTAACAATGGAACTATCAGAACTTTAACACACTATCCCAGTCTGAAGGGGTCCCGCCCGAGCAGGGGGTCTTATACCTCTCCCAAGAGGCGGACCCCGACTGGGATGTGCCACAACAGTAACAACCACAGGGGTATCAATCCCACCCTAGCCCAACAACAACATTAGAACAACCCAACAACAACATTAGAACAATCCCACAGTGGGAACCAACGATGGTTCACCACAGTAACTGGTTAAAACTTCTTGGGCTCTGTGTATATTTCTAACTGTGTAACTTTAATGAAGCACCATTCGAGTGCAACATAACCAATGTATATAGTTTGTAAAGAATTTTGCTCTCTGTAATAAAATATTGAAATATGTGCAATGTTCTCATCATGGAACTGAAACATCCCAGAGAACATCTTGATCTCTGGAGAAAATGTAACAATCATCGAACTTTACTGTTGAATAATTGCAAATGTTTTGTAATGTGCCTTTTAGATTTTACATGAATATAGTATATTTATGAAAAAAAACAGTGCAAAGCACACCCGGGGCTATCTATGAGGGGAATGTGAGGGCAGGAAAATGAAACAGTCTTTGGCTACTCTCAAAGGAGGAGCTGTGAGCTCACTTCACACTGGCTACCAAAGTTCCAAGGGTTAGATTGGGAGGAATGTTTAGATGAACTAAGCTTGTATTCCTTGGAACATAGAAGGTAATTTGACTGAGAATCTGGGGATTTTGAAAGGAATTGATAAGGTAGATAGAGAAAAGCTTTTTGCACAGGTGAACAAGTCTAGGACAAATAAACATAATCTTAAAATCAAGGTCAGGCCATTCAGGAGAAATATCAGGAAACATTTCTTCACACACAGGGTGACAGAAGTTTGGAAGTCTTTCCCAGAAATGATGATTGATGATCAATTAATCAATATAGTGTTCAATTGTACTGTGTTTGATTATAAGTCTACTAACTGATCTTTACTCAATGTGCTTGACTGGTTAAGCTTGGGTGTGTAGTGGGATCCCTCTTTTTGACTCCACTGGACTTATTTTAGGTTTGGTTCTCCGTCACCCAAACCCCACCAATGCCCGAGTGATTCTCTCTCTCGCCGATGGAACAACGGCCACCTTGCGTCTACTTCACTAGAGTAGCGCTCCCAAGAGAGAGAAAAGGAAACTGCTGCCTATCCACTACCTGGCAGCCTTTCCTGAGTCGGCGGTTTCGAAACGCCCAGGGTACCCTCAGTTCTCGACTCCTTATGGTAAGGAATATTTAATATTGTGATTTGGTCAGAGATCATTGGTGAGAAATTGACAAGATCAAAACGGACTCCAATGGAAGTCAAAGATATATATATATATATTTATTAAAACATCAAGGTCAATCACCAAACACCAGGAAAACAACACACAATGCCTTATGCTCTATAAGACTATAGCTATGGAAGGAATACTAAAACGGACACGACGGAATGCTTACTTTACACAAGTTTACCAGTGTCTTAAACTATGAAAGATGCATGCAAAAGCCCCCCCTTTCCCCAAAGCCTCATCCACTATGATGATCTCGGGAACTTCGCGAATTACCAGGGGATACTCACAATCCTAGTTTAAATTGCTCAGTGGGCTTCGGGCTGCGTGCTGGAGACGAACGAGAGACAGGAAACAGGAGAAGAGTGCTGCGATGCTGGTCCGAAGAGAAAAGAGGGAGAGACCAGAGCTTGCTTGTCCCTTTTTAAAACCTGAAGCAGTGATTCTCTCACACAAAACAGTTTCTGATCATTGATAGTTTCGATTGACTGGGAGAAAAGGCCGGAACTGTCGGGACCGCCCTTAATTGACATTGTAATGTCTCTTAAATTTTCTCTGAGTCATCCTGATTGGAATCCCATCAGCGAGATGAGTCATTGATGTTGTCTGTGGATGGAATGATCTCTGTTTCCATTGTCTTGCTGCTGGGCCATTTACTTCTTGCCTGCTGGTTATGGTTTCTCCTTTGTTTCCTGTTGATTAGATTATCCCAGTCTCGACCTTCTCGTTATCCCAGCCTCTTGCATATTCATGTGGCCTGACAACCAGTCGGCCATTTTCCTTATCTCTGGGTTTTTTAATCATGGAGGATTTGCCCTAAAACTTACAGGTGTGCAAAGGAAACTGACATCACAGAAGCTTCTCGAAGCAGGGATATGCATGAGTGTAGACATTTTGTGATTGTAGGGACATTTTAAAACTCTGGAACTTAGTCCTTTGGCTGGAGAATTAAAACTCTGACTTCCCGACCTTGTAAATTCCAGCAGACCTCGGTGTAGGGATAATGCCACTGCTGACTTCTAGCCTTTATGATGTGGAGATGCTGGCGTTGGACTGGGGTAAACACAGTAAGACGTCTCACAACACCAGGTTAAAGTCCAACAGGTTTATTTGGTAGTGGCTTTTGCTACCAAATAAACCTGTTGGACTTTAACCTGGTGTTGTGAGACTTCTTACTGTTCCAGCCTTTAGCCAGCAAACCATTGCAAGAGACAGAATTCTCACTCCAGGAAGGCAAAAAGACCTGCTTCCAGCTAACCAGCAGAAGCTATAATACCAGGGAGGGAGAAAAATAACCTGCCTGCAACTTGAAAACCAGGACAGCTTCTGACTCTGAATCAAAACTGAAAGTGAATCCTTAGATTCCTCTGTGGAGGAACCACCTGACTTTGACTTGTCAATCAATCTTCCCCCGAACAATTCAAAATGTCATAAAATTTCAGACACTGCCTGAAGCCCAGAGTAAAAATAAACAAAACCCCATTTAAAACCTTGAAGCAGCAATAAAAGGACTTCTCTGCAGGCAGCCAGTGCCACAAAGAAAACAACTGCTTACAATCTGCAGAGAACATGATTTTAAAAAAATTCTTAAAGGCACAGTAGCATCATATCTGAGATATATAAAATATACAATAACAGTGCTTTTAAATCTGAGGTTGATGGATTTTTGCTAGTTAAGGGATATGAAGCAAAGTGGAGGGATTTTATGGGGCCTGCAAGGGCTGGAAACATTACGGGCAGGATGACGCGATTCAGAGGGAGCTAAAATTTTCCCAACAGTTGGTTCAAATTTAGGGACTAATTCAGTGACATGTTTGTGGTGGGCTGGGTCTCATGCTGATCTGTGGTGAGTTCCTATTTGTTACACATACATACCATGAATGCTCATTATATTAAATGTGGAATTCCAACAGTTGGCTTTGTACAGTTTTGTGTGAGGTCAGTAGGTTTCCCTTCTTGAACTTTACAGCACAACAGAACAGAGCAGGAGAATGGAAACTTGCATGGAGGCTCAGGGCCAGCAGGGTGGATCAGTGGTGAGGGGGTTGAAGGGTGGAGTCAGGGGTATAGAAGAGTGGCAATGTGATCCAAGGGAGGACAGCAGGTGGGGTTGGGAGCATGAAGAAGAGAAGTGGAGAGGGCCTGGTGTTCTGGGCAAGAGAGGGGAGGGTGATGGGACCAGCCACTCAAGATAAGAAAATAAGGAACTTAAAGGGTGAGGTCAGTGCTGCCCAAATGTATGCCAATCTCAGGGTGTTGGCTGGCAGAGTCTTTACAAGGCTTTGAGTTCACCTACAACATTTCAATTATCCATGCTGAGAATGATCTGGCACAATGATGCATAGAAGGGAGGGATAGCAGAGCCTGCAATTCAGCCATGCCCCAGAGAGTAATGAGTACAACACTGGACACCAACATAAACTTTCAATAAAGAGTGGATAAAAAACACACAACATTGTTTCTTCCGCAATAAAGAAGTGTCCCTCACTCCTCTGTAACCATCAATGCATGTCGGCCATGAGGCGGCCAGTAGGTTTTGCCCTCTGACTAAGTTGGTATCAACAAATCACGATGATAAGCACACAAGTAAAGTGAAACCAATGTGATGTGAAATATTTACAAGTGAAGGTCAAATTTGAAAAGCACCCACGTAAGCTTTGTGCTCTCAGTAAGCCTAATGTTAATGGCAACCGAGTTAGGCAGGAAAGCAGTGGCTGTGATGAAGAAGAGGCTGTTTGACCAAGAGGCTATTTCATAGCCCGTCCATAGCTGCAGCCATTCGGTCCCTTGAGCCTGCTCTGACATTCAACATGATAAGGAGTCTCACAACACCAGGTTAAAGTCCAACAGGTTTATTTGGTAGCAAAATCCACCAGCTTTCGGAGCGCTGCTCTTTCGTCAGGTAAGTGGGAGTTCTGTTCACAAACAGGGTATATAAAGACACAAACTCAATTTGTAAATTGACACAAACTCAATTTGTAACTTGAGTTTGTGTCTTTATATGCCCTGTTTGTGAACAGAACTCCCACTTACCTGACGAAGGAGCAGCGCTCTGAAAGCTAGTGGATTTTGCTACCAAATAAACCTGTTGGACTTTAACCTGGTGTTGTGAGACTTCTTACTGTGTTTACCCCAGTCCAACGCCGGCATCTCCACATTCAACATGATCACAGCTGATCTGATTGTGACCTTAACCACCCACCCGCCCCCACCCCCGCTTCTCCTGCCTGCTCCCATATTCCTTGACTTCCATGTTGATTAAAATCTATATTTTAGAGAAAGTTTGTTCCGGACGGTGGAGCTTGCTTTCCTTAGAGATTTCTGGAGATGAAGTAAGATGGCAAGGGAAACTATGGTTGGCTTTAAGACAAGGGCTAAAGCATGGGTTACACTTGGAGATAGAGTGAGGATTAGCCTGTGCGTTAGGTTTATGGATGGGATAGGAATGGAGTGAGAGAAGAATTAGAGTAACATTAGCATTAGGATTGAAGGTGTGGTTTGGAGTCACAATCAGGATAAGAGTTTAGTCTCCACATTAGGATTATTATTACAACTGTGGGATAGAGCTACAAGATCAAGATTTAGAATAAATCTGCACTGGTATGGCTCTGGTATGAGACGTTAGCTACTCTTTTCTCAGGTACATTAATGTGGAAGGCTTATCATGAGAATTGGGATTAAGATTTCATTGCTCCACTATCTCTGAGTTCTTCAATTAGCCCATTCTTCTACCCATCTACCCAACACCCTGACCATCATCTCGCTGTCCACTTTACCATTCCCCCTCCATCGGCTCCATCTGCCACATTCTTATGGATACGCTTTTCCTAATTATGCTGTTAGCTCAATTAAATAGACTCAATTGAGGCAATATAAAACAGTAATTTGCTTGTACTTACAGTCACTGTCTGACATTTATTCTGGCATCATCGAATGCCACATGTTACTCATTCACACTTAGTTGCAATTCCCCACCTTCGCTCTGTCACGCTTTTCTGATCCACTGGAGACTTTCACGACAGTGTCCAGCACATTTGGCCCTTCTCACAAGGTGAAGGCACTGGTTCATTATTATCAAATGTGAACATTTTATACCCTGAATCAGTAGCCCCTCGGGGTGGGTGGGAAATGAGCCTGGCCGCAGCAGCCCGAGGTATCAAGCCCAGGCCTCACCTGTAGATCTCTGATCATTTTCTCTCCTGATACAGCAGCTCGAAGGAGGACAGACTGGAATGCAACATTGATTTGATTTGATTTGATTTATTATTGTCACATGTAGGGAAAAGTATTGTTTCTTGCACACTGTATAGACAAAGAATACAGTACATAGAGAAGGAAAGGAGATGGTGCAGAATATAATGTTACAGTCATAGCTAGGATGTAGAGAAAGATCAACTTAGTAATAGAATTATAGATTCTCTAGAGTGCAGAAGGAGGCCATTTGGCCCATTGAGTCTGCACCACCCACAATCCCACCCAGGCCCTATCCCCAAAACTCCACCTATTTATCCCGCGAGTTCCCCTGACACTAAGGGGCAATTTACTATGGTCAATCAACCTAACCCGCACATCTTTGGACTTAATGTGAGATAGCTCCATTCAAAAGTCTGATGGCAGCAGGGAAGAAGCTGTTCTTAGAACACAGAACAAAGAACATTACAGCGCAGTACAGGCCCTTCGGCCCTCGATGTTGCGCTGACCAATGAAACCAATCTAAAGTCCATCTAACCTACACTATTCCAATATCATCCATATGTTTATCCAATGACCATTTAAATGCCCTTAATGTTGGCGAGTCCACTACTGCCGCAGGCAGGGCATTTTATGCCCTTACTACTCTCTGAGTGAAGAACCTACCTCTGACATCTGTCCTATATCTCTCACCCCTCAATTTAAAGCTATATCCCCTCATGCTAGCTATCACCATCCAAGGAAAAAGGCTCTCACTATCCACCCTATCTAATCATCTGATCATCTTGTTCTTGAGTTGGTTGGTATGTGATCTCAGACTTTTGTATCATTTTCCCGATATTGGGCAGCAGGACAGGGCTATTGGGGCAATCCTTGACAGTCAGGTGACTCATGGGGAAGGGTGTTTCAGGAGAGTGCCACAATTGGTTTGGAAAAAGGAGGTAGTGTGGTATAAGCCAAGAGAAAGAGAGGCCAAAATTTTCCCTGCTGGAGCTTGGAGTAGTGTCCCACAAGGAAAGCCATGCACATTAAGTAGTTGTTTTTCTTCTCAGAGCCATAGTTAAAAAGACATTCAGGTGCCAGTGATTGCTATCAGAGCTTAATCTGCACATTTATGATGGACCCTACTGGTTTCTGTTGGGTGTCCATCTTGCCTGCTCAGAAGAACATAAAGTCATAGCCTCTCAATAGGAAAAAAAAGCTTGGACCAACATGCTTATTTCCCCATTTTTACTGGCGTTCCATTTTGAGATTTAGAAGTACAGTTCAGACCAGTATTCTTATTTCCCCGTTTTTATTGTTTTATCCTGTGGGTGAAATTGGCTCCAACCATTATTCATGTAAATTGAGTTTGTGTCTTTACATGCTCTGTTTGTGAACAGAATTCCCACTCACCTGAAGAAGGGGCTTGCAGCTCCGAAAGCTTGTGTGGCTTTTGCTACCAAATAAACCTGTTGGACTTTAACCTGGTGTTGTTAAACTTCTAACGGTGAAATGCAGGACAGTGGTCGGTGAATCTATTTTGAAATCACCCCGATCTATCCCACACTTTAGCTAACCTCCTTAAAGCTACAATCTAACGCATTGTCTACCAGAATACTGCTGTTGCTGCTTCATATGGATCGTAAACACTCCCTAACTATGATGGAATAAACCAGAGAACGCTATAATAGAGGTGGACAGCACCACCATCAGGTTATAATGTAGTCTGCAATTCATTGCAGTCTGAAAGTTACCAGCAGAGGACGCTTGACGGACGGGAACAGCAAAAGGAATATTGTTTTACTGCACTGCATAATGCAGATTAGACTTGGGTGAAGATTTACTGGAGTTGCTTGCCTGTTTTGTGAGATAACTAAATTGGATGCCAAAGCTTTGGATTTGCCTCACCGTTTCCCAGGTCAGAGACTGAGACAGGATTGGGAAACTTGAAAAGGAATTCTCCATAGTAGTCCATTACCTTTACATCACTGGTTGGCCTCCCTGTATTGTCGTTTCCCCAGTCTACTGCACTTGATAGCTGCAAAGGAATGGATGAGGTTTCAGCAGCAAATGAGATAAGTCAGGGGGGCAAGGATGGGTGATATATGGAGTAAGAAGGAAGTAAGTTTTTGTGATTGATTGGATACTGGGTCAGAAGCTCAGCTCAGAGTCAACAAGGATGTTGTGAATAGCTTGGTTCAACTGGAAGAATGGACATGGAAGGGGAAAGCATAGAATCCATAGAATCTCTACAATAGCGAAGGAGGCCATTCAGTCTGCATCAACTCTCCGAAAGAGCATCTTACAGGCCCACCCCCTGCCCTATCCCCGTAACTGCGCATTTACCATGGCTAATTGATCTAACCTGCACATCTTTTAAATCTCTTGACAATGTCATAAGAGCTACAACATTACAGGGAGGTAACCGGAGCACCTGGAGGAAACCCATACAGACACGAGGAGAATGTGCAAACTCCACACAGACAGTGACCCAAGGCCAGAATTGAACCCAGATCTCTGACTAACCACTGTGCCACCCCAGAATTAGCATTGGAATGAAGTGTGTAAAGTTTGCGGTGAGGCTGGAGATGACAGTTTTGCTCCTTCCGATGTTTAATTGCAGAAAATCAAGGCTGGTCTGGGAGGGGATGGCAGCTGAACGGTTTGACAATATAGAGCCGCTGGAGGAGTCCAGTGAAGTGCTGGAAAGGTAAAACTGGCTGTCAAAGTCATAGAATCATAGAATCCCTACAATGCAGAAGGAGGCCATTCGGCCCATTGAATTTGCACCAACAACAATCCCACCCAGGCCCTATTCCCATAATCTCACATATTTACCCTGCTAATCCTCTGACACTTGGGTCAATTTAGCATGGCCTACCAACCTAACCCACACATCTTTGGACTGTGGAAGCTGACTCAATTTTAAGGGACACCATGTTAATGAGGAAGAGGAGGAAGCCATTGTTGAGGTGTGGGGGGAGGTGGCAGAGTTGGCGGTGTAGGCATGGGAAGAGAAGCCATTGTTGCGAATGTTCTGATTAGGTCAGTAAGTTTGTGATTAAACAGGACAATAGAAAAGAGGAATTGAAGCAAGTGGTGCGATCTTTCTGTGTGAAAGACTACAGAAGGATCAAAGTGGATGAGGAAGGATAGAGCACCACAAACACAGTCATAGAAAATGTTGTTTATGACTTATTTGGTCAGAGGGACGTTGGCGAGGAAAGGAAGGTTGGAGATTGGCAATAGGAGAGAGTGGTCAAAGGTGGGTATTTGAGGAGCAGCTTTGACAAAGGGTCATCTGGACTCGAAACATTCGCTCTTTTTTCTCCTTACAGATGCTGCCTGACCTGCTGAGATTTTCCAGCATTTTTTCTTGGTTTCAGATTCCAGCATCCGCAATAATTTACCTTTATCCGTAGGTTTTTGGGGAAGGGGCATTGAGAGGAGTTCCAAAGAGAGGGAGAATACCTCAGGATGAGAACCATTGGCTAAATGAACTCGCATGGGGGCCAGAAAGCAAAGTTGTGTGGTCAGCAGTTTAGTGGAAATATGATTAAGGGAGCTGGAGGTAGATCTCATGGACAAGGTAAAGTTCGGAGAGGTCATGTAGGAAGACAGGAGGAAAATTGCAGAAATCTGAGTTCAGGTCTTAGGGAGGCAGGTAGCTGGGTTTAGCTTGGTAGGCAAGGGGGAGGCAATATAAACAGCTCACAGATAGCTTCAGTTTTAGAAACAAAAAAACACCAGTTCCTTGCACTTCCTGGACATAAGGATTGTGGGGACAGGGAAATGGAGATGGTTTGTAATCTAGGCAAAAGAAGCTAGGGAGTTTACCTTCAGTCTTGGGGATGATTTTGGAATAGATGGTTTTTGGCAGGCAAACTGAGGCCTGATAGCACTTGATGTGGTGTGGCCAGATTTAGTGTTGGGTCGTTAAACCAGATTGAGCATGAGATATGCTCATGTGTGTATCCCTTGGTGTAAAAGTGGGGGGCAGCCAGCAGAATGAGCGGGAAGGGCATGAGTAAATTTGCTGACACGAGCCTTATTTTGTGTCAGTTCCTTCTGTCTTTCACTGCAGATTGTGCAACAAAGGACATCTGTCCTTGGACTGGGACACTTGAGGCCTTTTGCGATCAGTGGACACTGCAGGAGCTGGAGTGCATCATCAGCCCTGAGAGGGTCACTTCAATTTAATTTGATAAGTTTCTGCTGTTTTCATTTAACTTTTGTTACAATGCTTCTTAAAGGGGCCGTAAATTTGTTAATTTGTTTAACTGATGTACTCAAAAGGGTATAAAGAGACACCTTCATTCATCCTGGTTGCCTGCCTCTCTGACATGGTTATGTCCATATCTGGGTGTCCCTGGAGAAGGAGCACATGGTATCCACAGGTGCTTGAGGCCTTTCACAGCTGCAGGAGCTGGAGTGTATTATCAGCCCCCAAAATATTTTTAATTAATTTTGATAAGTTTCCTTTCAAGCTTTGACTTTTATTCCAGTGCCCCTTTAAGGGGTGGTTCATTAGTTAATTAGGTTATTTGTGTAATATCCAAACTAAGTTAGGGTTTGTGGGTTTTACACAAAAAGTAAAGCTGTGGTTTGTACACGTAGTTCAAACTAACACACAACAGCTTTTATTGAAAGAGATGTTTGCTGCAGATTACAAACTGAAAGTAAAACAATAGCCTATGGCAACACCCTAATGACATCACTGTCAAATCATGTGATCAGCTCTTAAAGCAATCATGCAATCCTTTTAAATATATAACAATTTGTACAATTGATACCCAAAAGAATATATAGATACACTTATAAAGGGGCTCTTATTGACACTGGTGGTGGGTTGTCGAGTTCATTGTTCATTTTGTGAATATATCTAAAATTGAGTGAAGATTGACTTCTGGTCTCCTTCTTCACTAACTGGCTGCAGGAAATGTAATATCCACCACTACGTATTCTTCCTGTATCCATAGAATCCCTACAGTGCAGAAGGAGATCATTTGGCCCATCAAGTCTGCGCTGACTCCCCAAAAGAGCATCTTCCATAGCTTGGAAGACACTCACTGATATGACAGACCCACCAGAGGTGGTGACAGAGTCGTATACAGTCAATAGGGAGTTGCCTTGGGAGCCCTCAACATGGATTATAGCTTCATGGCATCTCATGGCATTATGTCAAACACTGGCAAGAAAGCCTCTGGCTGATACCAATGGCTGCCAATCTTCCTCAGCTGATGAATCTGTACTCCTCCATGTTGAATACGAATTGGAAGAAGTGCTGAGGGTGGCAAAGACACAGAATGTACTCTAGGCTGAGGACTTTAAATGTCTATAATTAAGAGTGGCTCAGTAGCACCATCATAGACAGTGTTGGCTAAGATCTAAAGGACATGACTGTTTATCTAGGTCTGCAGCAGATGCTGAGGGAACCAGCAAGCAGGCAAAACTGCTTAACCATGTCCTCACCGAACTACCTGTCACAGATGCATCTTTCCATGACAACATTGGTAGAAGTGACTACCACGCAGTTTTTTATTGAGATGAAGTCCCATCTTCACATTGAGGATATTCTCAATTGTGTTGTGTGGCATTACCAGCGGGTAAATGGGTTAGATTTTGAACAGATCTAGCCACTCAAAGCTGGGCACCCAGGAGGTGCTGTGGACCATCATCAACAACAGAATTGTATTCAAACACAATCTGTAGCCTCACAGCCCAGCATATCCTCCATTCTCCCATCAGCATCAAGTCAGGGTTACGGTTGGTGTTTTAATGAGGACATGCTAGGAGCAACACCAAGCATACCTAAAAATCAGGTGTCAACCTGGCAAAGCTACAACACAGGATTGCATACTAAACAGTGGAAGCAGCAAGTGATAGAGGGAGCTAAACAATCCCCCAACCAATAGATCAGATCTAAGCTCTGCAGTCAGTCCTTCCACATTCAGTCATGAATGGTGGTGGAAAATTAAATAACTAACTAGAGGAGGAGGAGGCTTCACAAATATCCCCATCCACAATGATGGAGCAGTCCAGCACATCAGTGCAAAAGACAAGGCTGATGCATTTGCAGCCATCTTCAGCCAGAAGTGCCGAGTGGATGATCCATCTAGACTCCTCCTGTGGTCCCAGCATCACAGATGTCAGTCTTCAGCCATTTCCAGCACCCTACACGATATCAAGAAATGACTGAAAGCACTGGATACTGCAAAGGCAATGGGTTCTGACGATACTCCAGCAATAGCACTGAAGACTTGTGCTCCAGAACTAGCTGCGCCCCAACCCAGTCTGTTCTAGTACAGCTATAACACTGATATCTACCCAGCAATGTGGAAAATTGCCAAGGTATGTCCTGTCCACAAAAGGCAGGACAAATGCAACTCGGTCAATTATTGCTCCATCAGTAATGTGATGCAAGGTGTCATCAAAAGTGCTATCAAGGAGCACTTACTCAGCAATAATCTGCTCACTAATGCTTAGTTTGGGTTTCACCAGGACCACTCAGCTCCAGACTTCATTACAACCTTAGCAGAAACATGGAAATCATAGAATCCCGATGGTGCAGAAGGAGGTCATTCGGCCCATCAAGTCTGTACCAACTCTCCAACAGTCGCACCCCACCCCCCCACCCTAGCCCTGTAATCCCCACATGTTTACCCCACTAATCTCCCTAACCTACACAAAAGAGCTGATCTCACTGTGAGTGACTGTTCTTGAAATCAAGGCAGAATTCGACCAAGTATGGCATCAAGGAGCCCTCTCAAAACTGGAGTCAATGGAAATCAGGAGGAAAACTCTCCACTGGCAGGGGTCATGCCCAGCACAAAAGAAGATGGTTGTGGTGTTTGGAGGTCAATCACCTCAGCTCCAGGACATCATTGCAGGAGTTCTTCAAGGTCGTGTTGTGGGCCCAACTATCTTCAGCTGTTTCATCGATGACCTTCCTTCCAGAATAAGGTTAGAAGTGAGGGTGTTTGCTAAGGTTTCCACAATATTCAGCACTATTTGTGATTCCTCAGATATTGGAGCGATCCATTCCTGTATGCAGCAAGACCTGGAAAACACTTGGGCTTGGAATGATAAGTGGCAAGTAACATATGCAACACACAAGTACCCGGCAATGGGAATTTCCAACAAGAGAGAACATAGATATTGTCCCTTGACATTCAATGACATTCCCATTGTTGAATTCCCCACTCTTATCATTAACACCATTACCATTAACCAGAAACTGAACTGGACCATCCATATAGATACGTTGGCTACAAGAGCAGGTCAGAGGCTAGGAATCCTGCACTGAATAACTCACTTCTTGACTCTCAAAGCCCGTCCAGCATCTACAAGGTACAAGTCAGGAGTGTGATGGAATACTCTCCAACTGCCAGGATGAATGCAGTTCCAACGACACTCAAAGATTGACACCATCCACAACGAAGCAGCCCACTTGATTGGCACCCGATTCACAACCTTAAACGTTCACTACCTCCACCACCAATTTGATTTGATTTGATTTATTATTGTCACATGTATTAGCATACAGTGAAAAGTATTTTTGCTTGCACGCTATACAGACAAAGCATGCCGTTCGTAGAGAAGGAAACGAGAGAGTGCAGAATGTAGTGTTACAGTCATAGCTAGGGTGTAGAGAAAGACCAACTTAATGCAAGGTAAGTCGATTCACAAGTCTGACGGCAGCAGGGAAGAAGCTGTTCTTGAGTCGGTTGGTACGTGTCCTCAGACTATTGTATCTTTCTCCCGGTGGAAGAGCGAATGTCCGGGGTGCATGGGGTCCTTAATTATGCTGGCTATTTTGCTGAGGCAGTGGGAAGTGTAGACAGAGTCAATGGATGGGAGGCTGGTTTGCATGATAGATTGGGCTGCATTCACGACCTTTTGTAGTTTTTTGCCGTCTTGGACAGAGCAGGAGCCATACCAAGCTGTGATACAACCAGAAAGAATGCTTTCTATGGTGCACCTGTAAAAGTTAGTGAGAGACGTAGCTGACATGCCAAATTCCCTTAGTCTTCTGAGAAAGTAGGGCCGTTGGTGGGCTTTCTTAACTATAGTGTCAGCATGGGGAGACCAGGACAGGTTGTTGAAGCTCTCTGTTGATGTAGACAGGGGCATGTTCTCCTTTATGCTTCCTGAAGTCGATGACAATCTCGTTCATTTTGTTGACATTGAGGGAGAGATTATTGTTGCCACACCAGTTCACCAGATTCTCTATCTCATTCCTGTACTCTGTCTCATCATTGTTTGAGATCTGAACCACTATGGTGGTGTCGTCAGCAAACTTGAAAATCGAATTGGAGGGGAATTTGGCCACACAGCCATAAAATTATGAAAGGCATAGATAGGGTGAACGGTGGGAAGCTTTTTCCCAGATCGGTGGTGACGTTCGCAAGGGGCCATAGGTTCAAGGTGAGGGGGGGAGAGGTTTAACACAGATATCAGAAGGACGTATTTTACACAGAGGGTGGTGGGGGCCTGGAATGCGCTGCCGGGCAAGGTGGTGGAGGCGGACACACTGGGAACGTTTAAGACTTATCTAGATAGCCACATGAACGGAGTGGGAATGGAGGGATACAAAAGAATGGTCTAGTTTGGACCAGGGAGTGGCGCGGGCTTGGAAGGCCGAAGGGCCTGTTCCTGTGCTGTATTGTTCTTTGTTCTTTGTGTATAAGGAGTATAGTAGGGGGCTGAGAACACAGCCTTGTGGGGCACCGGTGTTGAAGACGATCGTGGAGGAGGTGTTGTTGCCTATCCTTACTGTTGCACAGTGGAAACAGTGTGTACCATCTGGACGTTGCAGCAACTCAACAAGACTCTTTTTACAGCACCTTCCAAATCCATGACCCCCACCACATAGAAGGACAACGGCAAAAAGTGAATGAGAACATGACTGACCACCTGCAAAATCCCCTGCAAGCCACATTCCATCCTGACTTGGAACCATATCGCCATCTCTTCACTGTTGCTGTGTCAAAATCGTGGAACTCCCTCCATAACAGCACTGTGGGTGTACCCAATGGACTGCAACAGTTCAAAAAGGCAGCTCACCACCACCTTCTTAGGAATAGGCAACAAATACTGACCTCACCAGGAACGCCACATCGCAGTGTAACACCCAACATTGCCCACCGCTGGTACAAGTTTGCGAGGGATATTGTTGTGAGCACGTGTGCCATTTATGCACATTTGTGCCATAACAGGCAAAATGTCTGACACCAGTGGGTGTTAGGAGTTGCACAGGCCTCATCCCTTCCTACCCATCCCAATTCTGACCATTATCTCTTAAGCCTGAATAATGGTGGAAATCCTCATTTTTAAAATCCTAGTTCTTAAAGAGCCAGGCCACCTGCCCAACCTGAGGCCCACCCCACATTAAGCCCACATATTGCCTTTGCAGAGGTCACTATTTCAGTCTGCATTGACACATGGCCTGAAGTGGTTCAAGAAGGCAGCTCATCGTCACCTTCTCAAGGGCAATTAAGGATGGGCAATAAATGTTGGCCTAACTAATAATACCCACATCCTTGAAAGAATATATTTGAAAAAAACATGAGGTCTCATGGAGTCTCATGGTTTCCATCAGAACCCTGTCTTTTTCCAAAATATTCTGTTGGTGTGCGTTCAGTTGGGGGACCAACAGAACCTATTGGGAATTTTGGGTCCACTGGAGCCTCAGTCTGTAACGGCTGAGACGGAGTTGGACAAAGGGGAGGTCCAGAACTGGAATCTAGGATGCCGACTGTTATTTTTCTGTAGCTACAATTTGCGTAGAAAGAAAACCAAAAAATACATAGGTGAGATCGTAAAAATGACAGAGCTGGTGTTATGTTCTTTTCTTCTTTGATTTTCAAGAAGATAAGGAAAACTCCAGGAAGAAAGTAAGGTTTATTTAGAGATTTACTACCCTATACACTCACTCACTGTGCAAAAAAAAATTAGCAATTCACCTCAGGCCATGTCTCATTAATTCTTCTTCAGTCAGTGTTTGAAAGGGCACTTGAGGACATTTGCAAAATACATAACATCCAGTTCAGATTGCGAGGTGGTGCTACTGTTACATCCTCAGGCTAGGCTATTGTATTAACAGACATTGAGGCCGGAATTTTACCGACACTCCCGCCCGAGGCACATAAAATCACGCCTGAGGCCAACGGAGAGTGCCGTTCTGCGATCCTCGCCCGCCCCGATTTCGGGATGAGCGTGTCGGTAAAACCAGGGCCTGAGTGTTGGCGTAATCCTGAAAATACAACACTCAAATCGCCAGTGAGAGTGATCACCAGCTTTGTACCTGAGAAATTAACAAAGGCAGATCTAAAATGTGCAACAGTTTTTGTTTAAGATTCGGAATGGGAAATGGAATACTTAACTTTTCAGGTGCCAAGTAGCCTGGATTTTTCTCTGGAATCTTGCCTAATTTGGGATGCTTTTGTTCCCCCTCCCCTACCATGCACACCCACACCCACACACACAATATTTCCTGTACAATTTCTCTACTTGAAGTCTGTGGTGGCACAGTGGTTAGCACTGCTGCCTCACAGCGCTAGGGACTTGGGTTCATTTCCCGGCTTGGGTCACTGTCTGTGCGGAGTCTGCACATTCTCCCCGTGTCTGCATGGGTTTCCACCGGGTGCTCCGGTTTCCTCCCACAGTCCGAAAGATGTGCTGGTTAGGTGCATTGGCCATGCTAAATTCTCCCTCAGTGTACCCCGACAGACACCTAAGTGTGACGACTAGGGGATTTTCACAGTAACTTCATTGCAGTGTTAATGTAAACCTACTTGTGACACTAATAAATAAACTTTAAAGCAATGGCCTTCCTTGCCACATGCAGGTGATTTCTGGGAGCAACTTTTCATTTCTCTACTCATTGCCACATCACCTGGAAAGAAGATCAAAGAGACAATGGTACCTTCTTGTGGGTGGTCAAAGGCACAAGAATCTTTGCAGGCCGGAATACAGCTGGAACTAGCTCCAGAAGAATGCTGCTCTGCTTTTGTTTCTGGCAATGAGCCCTTGGTTAGAACCTCCTACGACTGCAGGTCAGTTTTAGTTTTGTTGGATCCTTACTGGGTTCTAGAACTCTGCAAATAGTGGGGTTTCCCTCAGGCTTGTCTCGTTCTTCGACTGTGAAAAGGAAGATGAGGAGATCCAATAAGGCTACCAGAGAGAGGTTAAGCTGCTTAAAGACAACCATAGAGTCTTACAGTGCAGAAAAGGCCCTTTGGCCCATCGAATCTGCACTGAAAATATCTACCACTAAAGGCACGCTAATCTCATTTCCCTGAATTTTTCCATATCTTTGAATGTTAAGATATTTCAAGTGCTTATCCAAATATTTTTTTCAAGGTTGTAAGGTTTCCGGCCTCCACTACCTTCCCAGGCAGTACATTCTAGATTCTCATCACCCTCTCAATGAAAATGTTTTTTCTCAAATCCCCACTGAACCTCCTGCCCCTTACCCTAAAACTCTGCCCCCTCATGATTGACCCCTCAACCAAGGGGAACAGCTGTTCCCTGCTCACCCTGTCTATACCCCACGTCATCTTATGCACCTCAATCATGTCCCCCCCTTTTACCTTCTCTGCTCTAGAAAAAAACAATCCAAGCCTATCCTTTTTCACCTTATCGATCAAATGCTCCATTCCATGCAACATCCTGGTGAACCTCCTCTGTACTGCCTCTAGTGCTTTCATATCCATCCTCTGGCCACTGTCCACAGAACCAGGTGAAGGATTAAGCTGATCATTTGGCAATGCTTGAGAAGGTCTCACCTCAAGTTGTTGTGTGGCAACATGCCTTTTGTCTGCACTGAACTTTTAAATTTGTATTTTTTCTACTGCTGACATGATTCAGGTCAATACCCAAGGCCACGCAAATATTCTTTTCAATAAAAATCCATTAGCTCAATGCTGGCAGTCTGTCTGTTAGATTTGCTTCAAGGTGGATGGTTATTCTAACCACAACAATGATGGACTGAATTGTAATTTACTAAGTCAACCTCAATTGTGCCATTGTCGGACCTGCATTTTTTCTCAGAACTACCTCAGGACACTTTACAGCTTGCTCTGTTCATTTTGCCAGGCATGATGTACAACCAGTCAGATTGTGAGAAGCCCCCTGATCAAACGTTCAAGGTTAGGCCCCCGTCTGCTATAACTTTGACTCTCGGCTGTTTCTAAGACCTTGAAGCAAAGAACCGGGCTATTGATCGCTAGCAACCCACTGTGATCAACAGTTGGTGAACAGAGACTTCTGCTTAAAAGATTGGAATAGCAACCCACAGGCAAATTCCAAGGAGCTGTCAATACGTGTTTGATATTTGTAGCCACAGTGAGTTAGCAAGAAAAGTTAGGTTAGAGAAAGTTTCCAGTCTCTGATCTCTGTTAAGATCCATGTTTAAAACGACACCTTTATTATTTCATGTTTCAAGACGTGTAGGAAAATGTCTATATCACTGAGTAACACTGTGTCCTTTACATTAACTGTCTCATGTAAATAAACCAAGTATTCATTCAAAGCCTCAGTTGAGATTTAATATGAGTATACCCAGTCTGCTTTTAATATATGTTGGCGTGTGATATATTTAGTAACCGGTGCATAGTGTAAAGCATCTCTGTCATTATCCCTGGTATCCAAAAATCGCGATATTTGCTTTGCCAATTACAGAGGCAACAACATGTGTTTTCGGGAGTGACCAGTGATGCTGAACTCGAGACTGATGAATCGCCCAAACATGTAACAGAGTTCTGCCAGCTGCTGGACAGCTGTGGTCTCCTGGAAAACAAACTCAACTCCTTCATTTGCTGACATGTAGCTCTTCTCTGCAACTACTAAGGCTTCCATTTGGGAATAGTCCCATGTAGACATAGAATCCCTACAGCGCAGAAAGAGGCCATCCAGCCCATCAAGTCTGCAGTGACTCTCCGAAAGAGCATCCCACCTAGGCCCTCCCCTCTGCCCCATTCCCATAACCCCACACATTTAGCATAGCTAACCCACCTAGCTCACACATCTTGGGACACTAGGCGGCAATTGAGCTTGACCAATCCACCTGACCTGCACACCTTTGGATTGTGGGAGGAAACGGAGCATCTGGAGCAAACACACGCAGACATGGGGATAATGCACAAACTCCACACAAACAATTGCCCAAGGCTAGGAATTGAACCCAGGTCCCTGGTGCTGTGAGACAGCTAACCACTGTGCCACCGTGCTGACATTTTTTCGTCTCAGCCTATATCACTCTTTATGTATCCTGTCAGTGACAAAAAAACACAATTTTCATTGGAAGCAAATCTGGCAACATTCTTGTTGTTTGCGACCATCATGCTTCCCCTTGGTGCCAACTAATGTGTGACCTTTCAGCCCTAACCTCCTGTTTCCTCTACAGTGGCAGAAGACCCTCAGATGGCCCGCTAATAATTTGCAATAGGTGCCTTAGGGAAATTAAATTAAATTCCATCTGTCATTGGTCAGCCCACTGGCCCAATTGATCAAAATCCCGTTGCAATCCTAAATAACCTTCTTCACTGTCCACTATGCCACCAATCTTGGTGTCATCTGCAAACTTACTAACCATGCCTCCTAAATTCTCATCCAAATCATTAATATAAATAACAGTTGACCCAGCACCGATCTCTGAGGCTAACCACTGGTCACAGGCCCCCAGCTTGAAAAACAACCCTCTACAACCACTTTCTGTCTTTTGTTACCAAGCCAATTTTGTGTCCAATTGGCTACCTCACCCTGGGTCCCGTGAGATTTAACCTTATGCAACAGTAGGTATCCTGTCAAAGGCCTTGCTAAAGTCCATGTAGACAACGTCGACTGCACTGCCCTCATCTACCTTCTTGGTTAACCCTTCAAAATTCTCAATCAAATTCGTAAGAAATTATTTTCCACTCATAAAGCCATGCTGAGTGTCCCTAATCAGTCCTTGCCTCTCTAAATGCCTGTAGATGCTGTCTGTTAGAATACCTTCTAAGAATTTACCCACTACAGAAATTAGTGTGCGATGTCTGGTACCTCCTGAACATTGCTAATAAAGTTTAGGCAGTCAAATGGCTGCAAGGGGAGAGTTCTACAAATTAACACATCTAACCAGTAATAATGTCACCTGTCAACAGTCTACGCAGCAACAGTACAACTTACTTTGCCTTCAATCCCAGCCTTTCCTCACTCTATGCTCAAGTTATATCAATAGATTTCATCCCACTTCAGAGAGAAAGGACTCTGCAAAGTTTATTCATAACCCTCACCTCTTTCAAAAGATCAAACAAAATTCCAGAAACCCCTTGCAACCGAAATCGAGTTCCTTACTTGTTAGGAGATGGTTTTGGCGAGGTTTGAAAGGTGTTTGCAGATCAACCGTCAGTTACACACCAACCAAACCTGATTTCAGTTGAAATTAATGAAACCATGTTCTCCAGGATTCAAGCAACCCAGAAACCATCATACACTGATACAAATCCAGTACCATGGAGTGTACCTCTTATATGTTTCAATTTGGTTCTGAAGTTGTCAAACATCTTTTTAAAGGTGTTAATCACCCACCCCTGCTGGAAAACTGGACTATGGGTGGCAAAAGAAGACAAGTGAAAACTGGGATTTAACCTGTAACCACTGATAACAGAGAGCAGACAAACACATCAAATGATTTTTTAAAATCTGAAAGGCTCTCCAAAGTACCTTTCACGCCTATTACCCGACAAGATAAGATTGCTAGAAAATATATTTTCAAATATTTGACAGTGATGGTTAACATTGGAGGGAGCCTTTTCCAAAAACCCCTCCCAATGCCTGCAGCCATCTAGGGTTCCCGTACTTTTCCATTAGCTATTCTTGGCTAGAAAACTCCCTGTCCTAGTTTACTTGCATTTATACTGCCACGCAATAGCAATTATCAGATTAGTCAAAGGACAAATAGTGTAATGCTGCAACACATAGCTCCTATCTTAACTACAATAGTAACAGGTATACTGCAATTTGGCACCAGCACTCCAGGGTGAGAGAGGGGAAAATCAGCCACATTTCTGACTCTTAACCACAATCCATTGTGTGATGTTAGTGTACCTTTAAGAAATATTTTTACTAGAGGCCTCTGGTACTTTCTGGGATTGTTTTATGACACTTCATTATTAGGAGGAAGACTGGTTGGCAGGTCATGTGTTTTGGGCAGTTTTTTCTCCTTCCTAGTGAATTTAAGGTTTCCTTTTCTGTTTGGCTGCTGGCTGCAGTTTTAGTTTTAGAAAAGAGTGGACATCAGACAGAAAGCAGTGTCTCTCTCTCTCCCTGGTATTGGAAATTCTGCTGGTTAACTGAAAGCAAGGCTTCTTGCCTTCCTGGAGTAGAAAATCTGCTCTTGGTGGCTAGCTTGCTTAGAATCTCTCTCTCCCTGGTGTTTTGGGAAGCCGTTCTGACCTCAAGCTGTTCTGGGGGTATCCAGAGGGCTGCTGGAAGTTACAAGACTGAGAAGTCAGGATTTTAATTTTCCAACCAAAGGACTCAGTTCCAGTATCACGTGAACATTAGTCTTTGCTGTGTTAAGCCTGTGGTAAAAGTTTTGTTTATGGGATTTGCTTCACTGGAACGGTGTTTAGCTGTTAAGTTTTATACAATATCACAGTTGTTTTGTTTGTAATTGGCAAAAGTTATTGCTAATTTTCTTTCCATACGTGTTATCTATATTCTTAAATAAACTTTGTTGGATTAAAGCTCCCTGGTGGGTCATTTGAATCATACCTGAAGTGAAGCACATCATGATTACCCGAGCCAAATTCAAAGTGCATAACTTATGATTCAGGCGGACTTCATAGAACACTTTGGAACTTTTGACCTGAATTATAACAATTGGGCCCGGTAGCAAACAAAGCCTGTGAATGATGGTTGTGCTTGGCTTGGATTCCTAATATGATCTAATATCATTGTCAGCAGTGAGTGCTTAGTCTCAACCATGAAGAATAGTTGATTGGGTGAATGGAGGGCTGTGAGTGTGCATCTGTAATTGAACCAAAAAAAAAGGAGTCCGTGCCTTCAGGGCAAAGAGACGGTTCAAAAAGATAGTTCTTGGATGCATCATAGCTAAACATGGGAGAATGGGGCCACACTTTAGGGCACAACTACTGAGTTATATAACTCACAGTTTGAGATAGAGTTTCCCATTAATTTTAATCATCCAGCTCCTCAAAGAAGTACTGGGTGACCTTCAAATGGAGTTGTTACCTGGCAACAGAGGCCTTGAGGGGATCATATGCTATTTATTCAGTTCCAGTCTTTGAGAGAGCTCAGTGTTTTGGAAAAGAACTGGCACAGCCTAAGCCTGCTATAAAAATTACAGGAATGGAATCAAGCCTTCAAACGAGCTTTGTAAATGTTACTGCAGTTTAAAATGCACAGCAGGCAGCCACTTCCAAACCATTTAATCCTCAGTAGTTTAAAACCCATTGCATAAGTGTACATGGTTTCCACATGTCCAGCATCTGAAAAATCCATTCCCTCAACATTTTTCTACTTACGAGAGAAAGTAGATTAATCGAAACAAATAGAAGAATCTGGAATAATGACTGTCTGTTAAAGCTGCTCTTCATTCTCCTTAATTGGATCACAGGGTGACTTGGCTTTCACAAAGAATACTGCAGACCTGCCAGCAATTTTACAACAACAGCTTGCATTTATATAGCATCTTTGATGTAAGGGAATAAGGTGCTTAGCGTCATCAAACAACATCTAATGCTGAGCCACATCGCACAGAAGGACATATTAGGAGAGGTGACAAACATGTGCTCAAAGAAGTAGGCTTTAAAGGTGGAGAGAGAGAGGGAAGGGTAGGGGCATTGTATTTTCAGAGCTTAGGGCGGAGGCAGCTGAAGCCAGGGCAGCCAGTATTAGAGGATTAAAATCAAGATCTCAAAACTGCAAACTGTCTGCTTCAGCCTCAGGCAGTGAAGCAGAGAGATGGAGTTATAAGCCAGGGAACAGGGTAGGTGGGGAAAAGACAATATGGGAGTGAGGTCAGAGAATTTGGCACCCAGTCAACCCAGCGGGTTGGGAAAATCCTGCTGGCGTGATTGGCCGTAACATTCCGGCCAATAACTTTGGTCTTCCCAATATCCAGTTGAAGAGAATTTCTATTCCCCACCTTCCCCAAGACTGAATATCCAACAAATAATGTGACAATCAGATAGTGGAAGGGTTGAGAAATAATGGTGAGAAAGAGGTGCACATATAGAATCATAGAATAGAAGCATAGAATCCTTACAGTGCAAAAAGAGGCCATTTGGCCCATCAAGCCTGCACCAATGACAATCCCACCCAGGTCTTAACCACTTATTTACCCTGCTAATCTCCCTGACACTAAGGAGAAATTTAGCATGGCCAATCAACCCAACCTGCACATCTTTGGAGTGTGAGAGGAAAACCACGCACACACGGGGAAAATGTGCAAATTCCACACAGTTACCCGAGGCCGGAATTGAACCCGGGTGCCTGGCGCTGTGAGGCAGCAGTACTAACCACTGTGCTGCATCTATTTGGAATCTGCCATCGTGTTTTCTGATGATGTTACTGAGGGGGAGCTCGTAGGTGATAAGTCGGAGGAGACCAAGTGTAGATCCATAGGATGAACCATTAGTGCAAAAGAAGGAATTAATTCATCCCTCCTTTTCAAGGCGGCTCCAATATGTCCACTTTTGCTTGTCTTAGTTTGTGAATAACCTCTTTTTCTTCATTCAGTTCCTTGCCCAAGAAGTTAAGTAAGTGATCTTTCTTAGTCCTTTCACCCCAGCTGTTAAAGGTGAAGTGCACAAATCATGGGACAACAACACACATTTCTATAGAACCTTTCGCGTATAACATCATGATATTTCATAGGGAGCAGGAAAAATTTTCTACAAAACTTGAAGGGGAAAAAATACTGGGAGATTAATAGGAGACTTACATAGAAACAGAGAAAATAGGAGCAGGAATAGACCATTCGGCCCTTCAAGCCTGCTTCGCCATTCAACACGATCATGGCTGATCCTCTATCTCAGCACTGTACTCCCACTCTCTCCCCATACCCCTTGACACTAGAGTCTAGAAATCTATCACTTCCTTGTTAAATATATTAAGTGATTTGTTCTCTGTAGCCTTCTGTGGTAGAGAATTTCACAGGTTCCCCACCCTTTGAGTGAAAAAATTTCACCTCATCTCAGCCCTAATTGGCCTACCCCATGTCCTGAAATTGTGACCCCTTGTTCTTGACCCCTCCAGCCAGATGAAACAACATCCTTCCATCGACTTTGTCCAGCCCTGTCAGAATTTGAGACGTGTCAATGGATCCCCTCTCATTCTTCTAAGCTGCAGTGAAAACAGGCGCAGTTGACCCAATCTCTTCTCATGTGACAACCCTGCCATCCCAGTATTCAGTCTGATGAATCTTCGCTGCAGTCTCTCTATAGCTAGTATACTCCTCTATAAAAGAGAATAAATGAGGTTTTGAAATCAGTGGGAGATGTGACAAGGAACATTAATGTAGGGAAGAATTTATGGGTGGCACAGTGGTTAGCATTGCTGCCTCATAGCGCCAGGGACCCGGGTTCAATTCCAGCCTTGGGTGACTGTGTGGCGTTTGCAGATTCTTCCTGCGTTTGTGTAGGTTTCCTCTGTGTGCTCCGGTTCCTCCCACAGTCCAAAGTTGTGCAGGCTAGGTGGATTGGCCATGCTAAATTGCCCCTTAGTGTCCAAAGATGTGTAGGTTAGCCATGGTAAATGTGCAGGGTTATGGGAATGGGACCTAGGGTGGGCCTGGGTAAGAAGCTCTGTCAGAGAGTCGGTGCAGATTTGATGGGTCAAATAGCCTCTTCAACACCATAGGGATTCTATGATTCTAAGAAATTATAAAGGGTTGCAGTAGCTGAAAGAATGGCCATTAATGATAAGGAGCAAGAGATGGGGGGTTTACATGAAGGAGTAACACAGTGCCAGTGGAAGCCAAAGATTATTGCTGCCCTATGGTTAAAGAAAGCACTATGTTAAGGTGGGTTGTGGGCGGCAGGGTGGCACAGTGGTTAGCACTGCTGCCTCACAGCGCCAATGACCCAGGTTCAATTCCGGCCTTGGATCACTGTCAGTGTGGAGTTTGCATGTTCTCCCCGTGTCTGTGTGGGTTTCCTCCGGGTGCTCCAGTTTGCTCCCACAGATCAAAGATGTGCAGGTTAGGTTGATTGGCCATGCTAATTGACCCTAGTGTCAGGGGGATTAGTAGGGTAAATATGTGGGGTTATGGGAAAAGTGGATTTGTGGTTGGTGCAGGCCAAATGGCCTCCTTCTGCACTGTAGGGATTCTATGATTAAACAATCAGAAAATGAGGCTAAGAATCTTTAAGTCAATTCACTGGTCATAGGAAGCTACATAGTCGAGCTGAGATTTGGTTCTTACCTTGTGGAGAATCAATGAAAAGAATATCCAGACATTCCATAATCAATACACCACCCCTGGAACTCACCTTTCCCCAATAACTTTGATTAAGCCCCAGTGAGTTCATGGATGTGATTTTTGATGCACAATGATTGTGATCTTTTCGTGCAATCCCAAGGCTACACTCCCTCTTTTTTAATGTCTTTACAGATCCAGAATTGATACCCATAAGAATGACTTTTGATGAAGGAACCCCAGCTGAAAAATGTTTCCTTTTCAAATGTGATTTTCTAATATTTTATATTTTAAGTCAAGAAGCGTATACACGAACTCAGCTCTTTTTAAACACATGAGCTGAAAGGTACAATGGGGGTGTTTTTCATGAAAGTAATTTGCCGTTAGGCAGGTAAATCGAGGCCTGAAGCTGAATCATTGGCTTAGTTCACACTTAATGCAAGATGCCACTTTGGTTGAAAGAAGTTGAAGTCAGTTTTAGCAACGGCTGCTTGTTAAAAACACCTGTCAGCACTCATTAAAGAATTGGCCAGTGCTCTCTCCTAACAGTAAGCTGCTAATTGGGGGTAAACACAATGTCATTTCCAAGCATTGCTTAAAAGGGTATCTCACAATTTCATGGTCATTATGGTCAGTGCTGTGAAGAGGACCCTTGAAAAACATTAGGGGACTTTCTGGGTCATTTCTCTGAGAACACCATCTATAAAGAGAAATATTATTTGATATCTTATTTCATCTTATTTGATGCCTTATGGAAATAACAAGAGAAAGGGAGTGCTTGGTCATGGAATCGTGCAGGAGACACGTGAACAAGACTATTAGGCACCAGCTTCTGCAGGGGAGAGAAGCAGGAGAGACATAAGAACAAGGTAGACCCTAAGAGAAAAGGACATCTAAACTTCCCTGGACCTCCTTTAACAGCGTCATGCCTGAGGACCTCTATGCCCCTTCCCTTGGTCCCTGAACCATCCTGCAATGTGCTGATGTACGTCAGTTAGAGCATGCCTCACCTTCAGTGAAAGTGAGTGCAAGAAGCCCACATATACTGTCCCACAAAAATTACCCAATTAACACCTGCGTGCTAAACCAGCCGGCACTTAGTAACTCCAGCCAAGTTCAAATGATAGTCATCAGCAATTAGGAAGAAGATTGTGTGTGCAATCCAGGCTGATGAGTCTTGGGTCGTGTACTCACTTAGGGGGCAATTTTATTGGCTTGCCACGCTGATCGACCAGTTCATACTGAGCATTGGCTTTGGAACTTTAAGGATGGAGTAAAAAATAAAAAAAGTTTCTGAAAATATAACTCAGTGGGTGGGACTTTATGGCCTTGCTCGACCCGAGACCAGAAAATCCCGCCCGAGGTCAACAGACATTTCAATTGTCCGCCCCTCGCCCGCTCCGATTCCGTGGCGGTGGGGCGGTAGAATTCCGATGAGTATGTTCGCTCAGTCATGTTTACTCTGCCAGGAGTAATCTACGAATAATAGTTTCACTCAATCAAAATATTACTCTAGTTGAGAAAAGAGCAATGGAAGAGATAGCCTCTGAAAGCAGGCAAGCAGCTCACAATATGGGATTAACCTGTGCCCTTTTCCCAAGGCAGGCAGCATGCAGATATTTTTGTACTGCCTGCTCATTGCCATCATTGGGCAAAGCAGTCAAGGCTAAACATGCTATTAAGTGGCTTTCATTCCAGTTCAAGCAGAAGCCACCCACTTGCTGTGGGAGCTTCGAGTGAAGTCATGTCAGCATAGCTTGTTGCCACCCCAGATTGAGATACCAGTGTTCAAGGGGCTTGCACGCTCCCACAGCAGTCAAACAAAATATTCTCCACCAAATTCATAGAGTCATGGAATCCCTACAGTTCAGAAAGAGGCCATTCAACCCATCAAGCTTGCACTGACAACAGTCCCACCCAGGACCTATCCCTGCAACTCCATGTATTTACCCTGCTAATCCCCCAACACTAATCTACCTAACCCGCACATCTTTGGAATGTGGGAGGAAACTGGAGCACCCAGAGGAAACCCATGCAGACACAGGGAGTACGTGCAAACTCCACACAGTCACCCAAGGCCAGAATCGAACCTGGGTCCCTGACGCTGTGAGGCAGCAGTGCTAACCGCTGTGAGGCAGCAGTGCTAACCACTGTGCCACCGTGCCGTCCTTCAAATTACTAGAATTGATGAGGCACAAACCCATCAACAACTCTTTGGAAAGTGAACCTACTGTCCCTCCCTCAGGGTCACAACATTTGCCTTCCCACCATTGCCACTCCGCCAGTGCCCTTGATGTTACCTGTCATCCAGACTACCCAGAGTGCTTCCAATCACACTGAGTTGGTGCAGTTCAATGCTAGGACTTCCAGGGCCAGGGCTGCTTGAAGCTGTCCTGCAAAATGATCTAGTTTGGAGCACTAGGAGAGGCAAAAGCAAAAGGAAGATAGGCACTAATGGAATGAACAAGGACAATTAGCTGGTTAATGTGTGGAATATTGGATGGTTTGGTTTGTAAAGTTAGCTAAGGATGTTTGCTTTGTGGATGTTTTCATCATAGTATTTTTGCCAAGAGGATACTGCACTGGCCAATAGCAAAGTGAAGATAATGGGGGCGGGCGCAGGAAGTCCCATGGATTCCCAAAATGTGGTTTACATCGATGGGATTTCCGATCATGATTATCCCTTGCTCTGCCATTGATATAACAGGAATATGACATTCAACATTGGGATCCCCTTTTCGATGTATGTAAATATAATCATCATGTCGGCATGAGGGCATGCTGACGGGAATCACGAAAGGTCCCCCACGATGTGCGCATGGTGAGCAGAACCCATTGGAGACACGCAAATGAGCACATCCCCGAGGGAGAGGGTCATGCCTGGGCAGTTCTCTGGCATTACCCTGCTACTGCCCCTTGGTACTTTCTGGGCACCACACCCTGCCTTCCCTGGACACTGTCCCCTGACACTCGTGCATTGCTGGGGCAGTGCCAGGAGGGGGTGGGTTCCATGGGGGCAGGGCTCCATTTTTAATTGTTTGTTTCAGGACGCCCTTTATAAAAGGGGAGGGGACGGGGGGGGGCAAACTTTTAAAATCTAAGTTGCAAGTGGTTTGGGCTAATTCAGATCCCGCCCTGGCAGCGTGACGTCGTGGGACCCACCCCTTCACTTTCTTTTAACTAAGTCCTGAAAAGTGCGGCAGCATAAGCTGACCTTTCGGTCAGTGGCTCCCCACCCAATTCTGGCGGCAAGGGCAGTACCCTGATGATGGTGAGGTTGTACACCTTGTAGCAGCTCACAAGAATTCCTGAGATACCTTATGGCATGATTTGCAAGGTTCCTCCAGAGTGGTCCCTAATATGTGCCTGCATCATTATACAAACATATGAGTGAGGAGTAGGAGTGGGCCCTCGAGCCTGCTCCTCCATGGCTGATCTGATTGTAACTTCAACCCCACATTCCTGCCTACCCCCGATAATCTTTCACCCCCTTTGTTAATCAAGAATCTACCGAGCTCTGCCCTAATAATATTCAAAGATCCTGCTTCCACTGCCTTTGAGGAAGAGAATTCCAGAGACACACGATCCTCTGTGAGAAAAAACATTCTCTTCATCTCTGTCTAAGTTAACTCTAGTTCTAGATTCACTGACAAGAGAAAACATCTTCTTCACATCCACCCTGTCAATATCCCTCAGGATTTTAAAGGTTTCAATCAAGTTGCCTCTTACTCTTCTCAACTCTAGTGGATACAAAACTTACTTCTCCAAACTTTCCTCATCAGACAACCTGCCCACAACTGGTATTAACTAGTAAAACTTCTCTGAACTGCTTCTAATGCATTTATATCTTTCCTTAAATAAGGAGAGCAAAACTGTGCACAATACTCCAGATGTGGTCTCACCCTATACGACTGAAGCATAATTTCCCTACTTTTGTAATCAATGCCCCTCACAATGAATGGTAACATTCTATCAGCTTTCCTAATGAATTGCTGTACTTGATTGATTCATGCACTCAGACACTCAGATCCCCCTGCACCTCAGAGCCCTACAATCTCTCACCATTTCGATAGTAAGCTTCTTTTTTTATTCTTCTTGCCAAAATGGACAATTCCACATCTGCCCACATTATATTCCATTTGCCAGATTTTTGCCCATTCACTCACCCTATCTTTGTCCCTTTATAGCCTCCTTACATCGTCGTCACAATTTGCTTTCGTACCTATCTTTGTGTTGTCAGCAAATTTAGCAACCATATCTTCAGTCCCTTCATCCAAGTCATTTATATAATTTGTAAAAAGTTGAAGCCCTAGCACTGATCCCTGTGGCACACCAAGCCCTCGATACCACCCCTGAGATTGAACAGGTGTATGTACGCACATGGTCAGAGAACGGTCTAGAACAATACTCTGTAAGCAGCTATCTTGCATGATGGGAGAAACACCATGCATGATCCCACTTGGAACTGTAAGCTTAAGTAGAGAGACACTCACCTAAGTGTTATTGCCAGACCCTGAGTAATGTAGAGTAAGAGAACATAAGCAGCTACTACATGGGTGAGCAACATAGAGAACACGGCAAGACTCTTGGATCAGAATCCACGAGAAGAGTGAGCAAAATATGGAAAAGTACCTGTGCTTAGATTGTAGAATAAGTGGTGATCCCAAGAAGTTCAGTAGACTAAATAAGCTGAAAGGCAGATGCAGAAAAACTTCTTTAAAAAAAGCAAAATATTGCAGATGCTGGAATCTGAAACAAAAACAGAAAATGCTAGAAAATCTCAACAGGTCTAACAGCATCTGTGGAGAGAGAATAGATGTGGAGATACTGGCGTTGGACTGGAGTAAACACAGTAAGAAGTCTCACAACACCAGGTTAAAGTCCAACAGGTTTATTTGGTAGCAAAAGCCACTAGCTTTCGAAGCAAGGAGCAGCGCTTCGAAAGCTAGTGGCTTTTGCTACCAAATAAACCTGTTGGACTTTAACCTGGTGTTGTGAGACTTCTTACTGAGAGAGAATAGAGCCAATGTTTCGAATCTGGGTGACCCTTCGTCAGAGCTAAAAGCAAAGAGAATCAGAAAAGATTTTTACTATGAAGGGGAGGCTGTAATAGGATAAAGGGAATGTAAATGAGGATGAAGACGGTTGAGAGAGATGCTAAAAGTGTCAATTTAATGATCAGAATGTGTGAACGGCAGAACGGAGGTACAGATGATTAGGACTGTTGCCCTGAAAGTTGGGGTGGGGGGGGGGGGGGGGGGGGGTGGTGGAGGGGGGGGGGGGTGGCAAGAAGGAGAGTGGGAATGGAGAAGTGAAAAAATGGAAGTGAGAGAGAAGGTTGATACAATAAATGAATACGATGTAAAGAAGAAACAGAATGAAACAAAATAAATGGAAATGGGGATAAGATGGAGGAGAGAGTTCATGCTCTGAAGTTGTTGAACTCAATGTTCAGTCTGGAAGGCTGTAAAGTGCCCAATTGGAAGATGAGCTGCTGTTCCTTCAGTTTGCATTGGGGTTCACTAGAGCATTGGAAAAGGCCAAGGATTGACATGTGGACCGGAGAACAGGGTGGTGTGTTGAAAAGGCCAGCGACTGGGAGGTCTGGGTTCTGATTGTGGATGGACCAAAGTTGTTCTGCTAGGGATCACCCAGCCTGCGTTTGGTCTCTCTGATGTAGAGTAGACCGAATTGGGAGCAGTGAATGCAATGGATCAGATTGAAGGAAAGTTAAAGTTTATTTAGTAGTCACAAGTAAGCTTACATTAACACCACAATGAAGTTACTGTGAAAATCCCCTAGTCACCACACTCTGGGGCCTGTTCGGGTACACTGAGGGAGAATTTAGCATGGCCACTACATCTAACCAGCACATTCTTTGGAGTGTGGGAGGAAACCGGAACACCTGGAGGAAACCCACACAGAAACGGGGAGAACGTGCAGACTCCACACAGACAGTGACTCAAGCTGGGAATCGAACCTGGGTCCCTGACGCTGTGAGGCAGCAGTGCTAACCACTGTGCCACCATGGAGGAGGTGCTATTTGCACATTGTGATCACTTAATGGACACTTTTAGCACCTGTCTCAGCCTTCTTCATCCATTTACATTCTCTTTGCCCTATCACAGCCCCCCACCCCTCACCCTCATAGTACAAATCTTTTCTGATTTTCTTTGGTCTTAGCTCTGACAAAGGATCAAACAAATGCAAAAGGTTGGCTCTATTCTCTTTCCACAGACATTGTCAGACCTGCTGGGATTTTCTTGCATTTTCTGTTTTTGTTGTTAAACAAAGGCAGGTACAGAAGAAAAAAAGCTTGTAAAATTGGATGTGGCCAAACGGGCCACCAAGAGCACGCTGGGATAATTGGACAAGCACTGAAACAAACAGGCTGCAACCCCAAAAGAAATTGGACAGAGATAAACAGGCTGCAGCTGCAGGAGCTGGAATAGTGTGGGGATGCTGGCGTTGGACTGGGGTAAACACAGTAAGAAGTTTAACAACACCAGATTAAAGTCCAACAGGTTTATTTGGTAGCAAAAGCCACAAGCTTTCGGAGCCTTAAGGGAGCCGAAGGGGCTTAAGGCTCCGAACGCTTGTGGCTTTTGCTACCAAATAAACCTGTTGGACTTTAACCTGGTGTTGTTAAACTTTTACGGAGCTGGAACACACAGGATATCGGCCCTCTCCAGGATCATAGAAACCCTACAGTGCAGAAGGAGGCCATTCGGCCCATCGAGCCTGCACCGACCACAATCCCACCCAGGCCCTACCCCCACATATTTACCCGCTAATCCCTCTAACCTACGCATCTTAGGATTCTAAGGGGCAATTTTTAACCTGGCCAATCAACCTAACCCGCACATCTTTGGACTGTGGGAGGAAACCGGAGCACCCGGAGGAAACCCACGCAGACACAAGGAGAATGTGCAAACTCCACACAGACAGTGACCCGAGCCGGGAATCGAACCCGGGACCCTGGAGCTGTGAAGCAGCAGTGCTAACCACTGTGCTACCGTGCCGGATAAAGGACACTTTCTGGTCAAACCGGGTTTTTTAACCAGACACAGAGGTGCCTCAACCCCTTATTTAGGAGGGAGGTGTGTGGCCTACGTGCCTCCAGCACTTACAGGCATGGCCATTGGGTACACACCCAGAGATCGGTGTGGCAGCACCTGATTGGACTTTATCAATCAGGGTGATCAAGCCCTGATCGATTGATTGGCAATAACCAAAAAGGGTGCAGAACCAACGAGGTATCAAAGGTGCTGCACAATGGAAGAATCTCTCTCTCTCTCTCTCCCCCCAATGAACGAACCACAACAATGGTGACCATCGCCAGCAACGACCAGCACGAGGAGAGCCACCACACCAAAGAAGGAAGGAAGACCAGAGTCAGAGTGTCAGACCAGACCAAAGGACAAGACTACGCAGTGGATTACGGAGACCAACACACAGGTAAAGGCCAATATCTGCCTGGGTACTTGCCAGTCACACAAAAGTTAAGTCAAGGCTTAGTATTGGACTTGAACTTTAGTATTCTCTAAGATAATTTAACATTGATTGTGTGGGTGATTAATAATTGTATGCATGAATAAATGTTATTGTACTAACAAGAAGTCTACTCGCAATTCTTTGTCCACAATATATGGGTTAAAAGAGACTCCGTGGCGGGCACAGCAACATGGATGGCAGAGCCAAAAATTGAAAAAGAAACGTACTGAGTTAAAAAACAACTGCGTGACGCTAACAGCAAGAAGTGCTGTACCTTTAACTTTAAAAAGAGGAACTTAAGTACAAAAAACTGACAGAATCACGGCGCAGAAGAAGGCCATTTGGCCCATCATGTCTGCACCAGCTCTCCAAAAAGCATTGTGACTTAGTACCATTCCCCTGCTTTTCCCCATACCCCTACACATTGCTTCTATTCAAGTAATCATCTAATGCCCTCTTGAATGCCTCGATTGAACCTGCCTCCACCACACTTCCAGGCAGTGCATTCCACACATGAACCACTTGCCGTATGAAAATGTATTTTCTCGCCCCACATTTGATTCTGATGCAAATCATTTAAATCTGTTTCCTCTCATTCTTGATCATTTTACAAGTGGGAACACGTTTCTCCCTTTCTACTCTATCCAGTCCCTTCATAATTTTGAACATCTTTATCAAATCTCTTCTTAGCCTTCTTCTCTCCAAGGAGAACAGTTCCAACCTCTCCAATCTATCCTCATAACTGAAGTTTCTCATCCCTGGAACCATTCTTGTAAACCTCTTCTGCACTCTCTCCAATGTATTCACATCCTTTCTATAGTATGCTGCCCAGAACTATACACAATATTCCAGTTGAGGTCTAATTAGTGTATTATATAAATTCAGCTTAACCTCTTTGCTCTTTACTCTATACCCCTATTAATAAAGCCCAGAATACTATATGCTTTATTAACTGCTCGCTTCATCTATTCTGCCACTTTTAATGACTTTATGCATGTATATTCGCTCTGCTCCTGCACTCCTTGAGAATTTTGCCCCTAATTTTACTTTGTCTCTCCATGTTCTTCCCACCAAAATGCATCATCTCACAGTTCTCCACATTGATCTTTATCTGCCATCTATCTGCCTTCCCCAATATCTTTTGAAGTTCTACACTGTCCTCTTCACATTTTACACTACTTCCAAGTTTTGTGTCATCCGCAAACTTTAAAATTGTTCCCTTCATACCAAAGATCCCACAAGGAAGGCAATGAAAGACGCCACAATGAGGGTAATAAAAGATCCCGCAAGAAGGGCAAAGAAATACCTCAGAAAAGAGGCAGCTAAAGGCAGTGGGTTACACCAAAAAGAGGAGAGGAAGAGAATTGCAGAATGGAAACAAGTCAACACTTTACCAGAGACTGACCTGGTCAACAGTGAAGCCAAAATGGTTTGGCTGAAGTTAAGACAAGTAGAAATGAAGATTCCATTTGTAAAATGCATAGGTACAGTTGGAACATGATGGATTCACCGCAATATAAACAGGAAATTATTGAACATAAAGAGGAATCAGCCAAAAGAATTAAAACTCCAGAGGAGACATTAAAACAACAAAATGTAATGGCTGACAGCAAACTTGGAGAAACTTGAAGAAAGTTGCAAAAATTTACAAACTGACATTAAGAAGAAGGAGATATCAATGAAAGCAATGGAGGATAAGCTGAACTTCCTGAAAAGGCAATTAGAAAATAAGAACAAGACCAGTGAAGAATTGATTCAAGAGAATAAGAGCATGAAGAAGTTCATAGAAGAAAGGAAGCAGTGCGGTTCTTATAAAACTGAGGTAGAAGAATTGAATTTGGGACTGTGAAGTCTCGAGCAGCAATCTGAAGAATTATTATTGTCACATGTATTAACATACAGTGAAAATTATTGTTTCTTGCGCACTATACAGACAAAGCATACCGTTCATAGAGAAGGAAACAAGAGAGTGCAGAATGTAGTGTTACAGTCATAGATAGGGTGTAGAGAACGATCAACTTAATGCAAGGTAAGTCCATTCAAAAGTCTGACAACAGCAGGGAAGAAGCTGTTCTTGAGTTGGTTGGTACGCGACCTCAGACTATTGTATCTTTTTCCTGACGGAAGAAGGTGGAAGAGAGAATGTCCGGGGTGCGAGGGGTCCTTAATTATGCTGGCTGCTTTGCCGAGGCAGCAGGAAGTGTAGACAGAGTCAATGGATGGGAGGCTGGTTTGCGTGATGGATTGGGCCATATTCACGACCTTTTGTAGTTGAGGATGATCGTGGAGGAGGTGTTGTTGCCTATCCTTACTGATTGTGGTCTGTGAGTTAGGAAGTTCAGGATCCAGTCGCAGAGGGAGCTGCCAAGGCCCCAGCCACAGAGTTTGCAGATGAGCTTCATGGGAATAATAGTGTTGAAGGCTGAGCTGTCGTCAATAAATAGGAGTCTGACATGGATATCCTTGTTATCTAGGTGTTCCAGGGTTGAGTGCAGGGCCAGGGAAATGGCATCTACTGTGGACCTGTTGCAGCGGTAGGCAAATTGTAGATCCAGGTAGTCCGGGAAGCTGGAATTGATTCGTGCCATGACTAGCCTTTCAAAGCACTTCATAATGATGGATGTCAGAGCCACCGGCCAACAGTCATTAAGGCACGCTGCTTGGTTTTTCTTAGGTACCGGGATGATGGTCGTCTTCTTGAAGCAAATAGGACCTCAGATTGTTGTAAAGAGAAGTTGAAGATGTCTGTGAATACCCCCGCCAGCTGATCTGCACAGGATCTGAGTGCACGTCCGGGTACCCCATTCGGGCCAGTCACTTTCTGTGGGTTGACCTTCAAGAAAGCTGCTCTGATATCTGCAATGGTGACCCTAGATACAGTTCTCCCCAGGGCTTCCAGGGTGGAGGTCATGCTCTCATTGACCTTGTGCTCGAAACGGGCATAGAATGCATTGAGCTCATCAGAGAGGGGTGCGTTGGAGCCGGTGATTTTACATGCCTTCATCTTGTAGCCTGTTACGGCTTCAGGCTTCATTAGGGAGGAAAGGTGTTTATTGATAGAGAGAAATCAGTTACAGGGAATTGTAGTCCATGGCTGCTTGGGGCAGAGCCCTAGTTCTTACATGTTTACTATATAGCTGCTCGATGACTCTGCATGAGAGAAGACTCCACCATGTAGGGTGATCACTCCATTCCCATTGGTCCCTCAAAACGGGTGACCCTCTTCTGCTGTGCTGTCTTAAAGGTCATGATGTGGAGATGCCGGCGTTGTACTGGGGTAAACACAGTAAGAAGTCTAACAACACCAGGTTAAAGTCCAACAGGTTTATTTGGTAGCAAAAGCCACTAGCTTTCGGAACAGGCTGTCCCTTCGTCAGGTGGGTGGGAGTTCTGATCACAAACAGGGCACAAAGACACAAACTCAATTTACATGAATAATGTAAATTGATCAATGTCAACAAAATGAATAATGTAATTACATTATTCATGTAAATTGAGTTTGTGTCTTTGTGCCCTGTTTGTGATCAGAACTCCCACTCCCACCTGACGAAGGGACAGCCTGTTCCGAAAGCTTGTGGCTTTTGCTACCAAATAAACCTGTTGGACTTTAACCTGGTGTTGTTAGACTTCTTACTGTCTTAAAGGGACAGACACTACAATCACAATAGGTGCTTATGTTGAAACACACAAGCCTTATGACCTCATCAATGAGCCACTATCAGTGCAACATAATGGACCCATATTATATACATATTTTTATAATTCTGGCAATGGAAGCATTTCTCAAGCACCCCAATGGTTGGTGCAATCATATTTTGTGGCAGCATGGCTTTCATTATATATGTGCTATCCATGTGTGCCTGAGTTTGAACTGATGGCATTAGGTAGGTGGTCAGGGGATAACCCTTGTTACCAAAGGTTACCCTTTGGTTTGTTGTTATGGCCCAGATGTTGATGACATGGTGACCATCACAGAATGAAAGCACAGTAACCGTTGCCAGGATACTGGGCATTGAGATTCATGATGTAATGTGTATTGTCACACATCAACTGGGCATTAAGGCAATGGAATCCCTTCCGATCGCTGTACAGCTCTGAATTGACTTAAGGCACCAGCAAAATGATACGTATGCAGTCAATGGTACCTTGCACCAAGGCAAGGTACCATATCCTGGTGAAGCCATGTGCCAGGTCCACCTGCTTGGCTCTGAGTAGAGGATGTGAAACAAGTTTGCCTCTCTTTGCATACAGAGCCTCAGCAATATCCTCTATGGAACAATGAATGGCGAACTGGGCGATATTGCAATTATCATTGGTTCCCAACTAGGAAGGAGCCGGGTGCTTAAAGATTCATGGACATGGTATGAACTAGCGGTCATGGTTTGAGGATAAGGGGTAAACCTTTTAGGACTGAGGTGAGGAGCAATTTCTTCACCCAAAGAGTGGTGAATCTCTGATTTGATTTATTATTGTCACGTGCATTAAGATACAGTGAAAAGTATTGTTTCTTGTGCGCCATACAGACAAAGCATACTGTTCATGGAGAAGGAAATGAGAGAGTGCAGAATGTAGTGTTATAGTCATAGCATAGAACGAGAGTAAAAGATAGAATTAGAAGGTATGCTGGGCACAGTTTGCAAGAAGGCGTCTCGCTCCGGCCCCATCTTGGAAATAAACTGTGGAATTCACTACCACAGAAAGTAGTTGAGGCCAAAATTTTGTGTGATTTGAAGAAGGAATTAGGTATAGCTCTTGGAGCTAAAGGATCAAGGGATATGGGGGGAAGGCGGGATCAGGGTATTGAATTTGATGATCAGCCATGATTATAATGAATGGTGGAACAGGCTCAAAGGGCCGAATGGCCTACTCCTGCTTCTATTTTCTATATATGTCTCTATGTATGTATGGTCAGCTTCTCAGATGTGGCAATGCCATTTCCACTCTGGTTGGAGGCCGCAGTTGTGTCTGTACGGGTGGCAGATTTCAATGAGCATATCTTTAGGGAAATGGAGACGTTGCACACACTGCCTTTCTTCCTCTCCTCCTCCACTGTCTTTGAACAGTTTGTATTCCCTGCAGACCAAGAGAAACAGAAACTACAGCAACCATGACTGTGAGCAAGTGGACTGAACAGAACCCTTGGATGCAGAACCCAAGGCTTTCATCATGTGCCACATCAGTTCCTGTAGAATGTAGAAACTTTAAATAATGGCACAAACTTCCAAACACTTCTGATAACTCAGCAAAAGCCAATAGCAAACAATCAGCACCAAAGCTGAAAGTTGCTGCTGATATTTTTTTAAGTAGTTGGGTTGACTTGCTGCAGCTGAGTACACATTTCGCTATATGAAGTTAGGCGAAAGCATTAACTGGAGTGTTCAGAGAGAACACCATCTTGGTGCTGAAGCAACACTTATTGGTGAAAATGTGGGCGTGAAGCAATCAGATATGGGGGGCCAGGATGTCCAGAATTAACATTGCTTATTGTTTGTCTCACCAATTCATGAGCAGGAGCGTGCAATTGATGCATGTTTTGTTCTGATTGTACTCAGCTTATTGGTCAAAGGAGCAATGTTGGAATAGCCCCTAATGTAGAACAGGTCATAGAAAGAGACAATGATAACAGAGAATATGGGTGGAAACATGGTAATTGGCGTAAGTTGGCAAGTCTTAGATTCCTCCAGTCTGTTCCTGAAACTCTAATTCAGGAAGTGATGAGTAACTCAGAATTGGAACTTCTACAGTTGGGGAACTGAAATCCACGTGGTAATAATGTCTGAGAAACAGGGCTGATTTTAATGCTGATTTTATTTTGTCCCTATACTGCCCGAAATTTTTGAAATCATGGCATGAATTCAGAAGTGGTGATGTGGTATTCAGAAGCCCAGATTTTAGGTTACATTATAACTTAACAACTAACCGTTGGGCAGAATAGCCTAGGTCACTTACAAATGTCAAGAAAGGCAGTGATGATATCAATATGGGTGTTATCAGCATACAGGCAAAAACTGACCCCGTGCATGTGGATGAGTTTGCATAGAAGTACAGCACATAAACAGGCCATTCAACCCAACCTGTCTATGCCAGCATTTAAACTTCATATGAACTGTCAATAGGAGCTGCCATGAGTGTTAAAAACAGCTGTCAAAAGGAACTGTCAAGTTGCCAAGGTATTTTAAACTCCAGCCCTTTAATATTTTTGGGAAAAAAACTGTTGAATGTTAAAAAATCATTGTTTGCTATTTCACTCTGTCTGTTGATGTAAGCCTGAAGACTAGCATTTCTACATTTATGCTGCATAACTGACTTCACAACTTTCCATTATGACAGTGGTGTGTCTTCCATTTCACAGTTTGATTGAAGCTCCAACTGGTTTTAAATAGGTTTTTATGAATGAGAGTGTTAAAAATTAAAGTCTGCAATTGATACTCAGAATTTGATTTGATTTTATCTCAGCATAGCTCTTGAGTTCTGCCCGTAAAGTTTAAAGTTTATTAGTATCACAGGTAGGCTTACATTAACACCACAATGAAGTTACTGTAAAAATCCCCTCGTCGCCACACTCCAGCGCCTGTTCAGGGTACACTGCAGGAGAATTTAGCATGGCCAATGCACCTAACTAGCACATCTTTCGGACTGTAGTAGGAAACCAGAGCACCCGGAGGAAACTCATGCAGACGTGGGGAGAATGTGTAGACTCTGCACAGACAGTGACCCGAGCTGGGAATTGAACCCGGGTCCCTGGTGGATACTAGGTGAGTTGGCATGATAGGTATGATGGCAAAAGGTGCTGGTGGGGGACATGGGTTGGCATGAGTTGGCACTAAGTTGACATAGGGTTCTCAATGACCATAGGGGGTAGATGTAGAGCATATGTTGTCATGGAGGGTAGGAGAGGTCTTGGGGCTGGATAGAGGGCATGAAGTGGCATAGGTTGGCTCATGTGGGCATGGGATGTATGTGTGGTGAGCTGTTGTGAAGGGTGGGAGTTGGATGGTTCTCTTTTTTTGGCTTTAACGCTGTTTAGAAAATCTTTGAAAAAGTGGTGGGACATCAAGGCAGGCCTTCCACCCAGACTGTCACTGCACTTGGAAACTTCTGCACTTATTGCAGGGTCTCCCAGACCAATTCCCAGAGAAGGCTACCACTCTGGAAGGAATATCGCAATTCTCAGGGCACTTTCTTCTAGGTCTTCCGGTTTGAAGAATTGCGAAATGTCCTGACTCTTGAGTGAAATTCAAGCCTCACTGTAGATTCACTGTTAGCACAGATATTCCTGTTCTTGGTCCACAAGTGCAAACTCCTTACACCTTCAAATCAATAAAGCAACTTGGACCTCCCTTTGATTTTTAACCATCAAAATACGCAGGTGTGATCTTGTGAATTCGTTCTGCCCGTCTTTCGGCGAGGCAAGTTGCTACAATTGGTGAGAGGGAAAAATGAGAAACGTGCTCAGTTTTTTGACCCCCCCCCACCCCCCACCTCGGTCGTACTGGCCCTGTTTTACCAGTGAAATTAGTTTCGCGCCCAGAAAGGGTGATCAGGGAGAGAAGGGAACTCTGCAGGCAGGGGTGATTGGTGAGGGAAGGGAAATCTGCAGACAAGAGTGATTGGGGAGGAAGGGAATTCTGCAGACTGGTGTGATCGGGGTGTGAAGGGGAGAAACTCTTCAGGGGTGGTGATTGAGGGTGGGGTGGTGATGTCCATGGGCAGGGGGTAAAACAGCACAGGGGGTGATTAGCGGGGGTCTAGACCAGCACAGGGGGTGATCGTCCGATTGAGGGGGAGGGGGAGGAGGGGGTTAGACAGGTATAGGATGCGATTGGCAGAGGTGGGGCGATAGATGGACAGAGGGGGCAATCAGCAGGGGGAGTCCCAATGTCCGTGAGGGGTAAAGGGGGGTGTGCGGTGGCAGGAGATCTCAGTTATCAGGCATATCGGGGTGCCTGTGCAATGGTGCTCCAAGATCTCAGCTACCCGTTTCACCGGTGAGCTCAGACTCCGTTCCCCCCTCACTCGTGAGAATCACATCCTGGCACTTTATTTGCACTAGGTGCCATAAGACTGCAAAAAAATCAGTACGATTCTCTCTCATCTTCTCGCTCGTTCGACACTTCAAATGTTTTTGGGAAGATCGCGCCCTCAGTAGAATTCAAAACAGGTTGTATGACCCCTCCATTAAACCTTATATTAAAACACTGTCCCAAAACATAACAATCTTATAAAACTTTTGCAACACCTCCCTCTAAAACCTGAAACATCATCACCATAGTGACGAGCTGTCCAAACCACTATCCAAAATATATCAATTTACTACATTCTACAGATGTCAACAACTAATTTAGTACAGTGATATTTTTCCCTTGTGCTGTCACATTTCACGATTAAACAATCCATCTTGGCAGCATCATAATGTTCAACCTGTATCAGCCAAATCCATGTATCAGTTAAGATTGATGTGGAGATGCCGGCGTTGGACTGGGGTGGGCACATTAAGAAGTCTCACAACACCAGGTTAAAGTCCAACAGTCTTTTAGTCTGGAATTTCAATAAAGCGCTGCTCCTTCATCACATAATGAAGGAGCAGTGCCCTGCAAGCTCGCGATTCCAAATAAACCTGTTGGACTTTAACCTGGTGTTGTGAGACTTCTTTCAGTTAAGATTGCAAGTCCACTGATGAGAATTTGTATTGCTGCTAATAGCTTGGCCTTCCGTTATACATCACAGTAAATCTGCTTCCACATGTTGAGTAAATTTCACAGAGGGTTTCGATATCCTAAAAGATTGCCTAATCGATTCAGTTTGGGTAACTTTGTCAAGACTTACTTGCTGACAATCCCTGTGAGTTTTGAATTCATTAGGCGGAAGCTGTAAATCGAGATGAAATCCTCTGTTACAACTTCTCTCAAAGCTTCACCATGTCCCTTTTTTTTTCTTTAGAATTAGGCTGTGAACCGCTTAGCCAAGGTTCTAATGCTGGATCTCCATTTTCTTTGAACGGCTGTAGGTTCTTTATTGTCCAGGATGAAAGAAAATATAATCTCAACCAGCCAAACAACTGAGTCACCTTTCCCCTATTTAAACTCTCGATAGCACATCTGTAATCAGATTGCTTTTTCCTGTAACATGGAGAATGTTTTGGGTAGATGGTAGCAGGGTTGGTACTTGGAGTTACGGGGATAGGGCCTGGGTGGAATTGGAAATTCAATAAAAAATACCTGTGGGATATAATCTCAGAATCCTACAGTGCAGAAGGAGGCCATTCGGCCCATCAAGTCTGCACCGGCCACAATCCCATCCAGACAACCCCATGCATTTACCCTAGCTAGCCCCACTGACACTAAGGGGCAATTTAGCATTGCCAGTATACCTAACTGTACATCTTTAGAGTGTGGGGAGAAACTGGAGCACCCGGAGGAAACCCACGCAGACACAGGGAAAACATGCAAACTCCACACAGACAGTGACTCAAGCCAGGAAACAAACCCGGGTCCCTGGCGCTGTGAGGCAACAGTGCTAATAACTGTGCCACCATGCAGCCTCAAAGTCAGAATATAGCCAGTATAAACAAATATTTCCCCTTGATTATTAGTTACATATACCTGAAAGTGTTGAAAAGACAACACATTACTCAAAGCTAAAAGCAAAATACTGATGATTTTCCAGCTTTTTTTGTACTTTACTCAAAGCCTCTTTCTCAATGCAGAAAATGCAGGAAAATCTCAACAGGTCTGACAGCATCTGTGAAGAGAGAATAGAACCAACTGCCGGAATTTTACCGCCTCACCAACCGGAGGCTTGTAAGATCCCGCCCGAGGCCAAGGGAGAATGCCGTTCTGCGAGGCTCGCCCGTCCCAATTCCGGGGTGGGCGTGCCGGTAAAATTCTGGCCAACGTGCTAAGTCTGGGTCCAAAGATTTTCCAGCATTTTCTGTTTTTGTTTCACATTCCAGCATCTGCAGTAATTTGCTTTTACCTCTTTCTCAGTAGTTGAGCACTTCCTTATCACGTTTTCTAGTGGAATAACAGACTAGTTTTTGTATACCAGCATCATCTTCTTGGAGCAACACCGCTCCTACTCCCAAGTCACTGCCTTAAATAACTCAATATAATTCTGAGCCACCAAACTGGGCTAATTTACTAATATGACCTTTAACCTCTGAAAGACTGTGTGACAGGACTCTGATTTTCACAATTTTTTCCAATAGATTTGTCACTGGAGTGGCTGCTGTACTCAGGTTCATTCCCCCATTATTCCCTATATTAAAACACAGTGTCAAAACATACCATCCAAAACATAAAACCTCGCTTTTATAACGTATGTAGTAATAAGCTCCATAGGCTGACGTTTTCCGTCCTCGTTCGCGGCTGGGATTTTCCAGTGCCGCCGAGAGTGAATGGAGTTTTAGCTGGAATGCCAAATTTTCTGTTCTTGCTCACAACGGGTCCCGTCACGGACAAGACCAGAGAATCCTGCTCATAGTCTCACCACTCTGTTGCTTTCCTGATTCATTCATGGGATGTGGGCATCACTGGCAAGGTCAGTATTCACTGCTCATCCCTAGTTGCCCTTAAGAAGGTGCCAGTGAACTGTCTTCTTAAATTGCTGCAGTTGTCTGGTATGCCCTTAGTTCTGGTAGGTATTGAATTCAGGGTTTTGACTCAGCAACGATGGCGATATATTTTCAAGTCAGGATGATGAGTAATTTTGAGGCATACTTGGAAGTTCTCAAGCACTTCTATCTCCTCCTTTCAGGCTGTAGAGGTTTGGGAGGTGCCACCAAAGAAGCCCTGGTGGGATTTAAACCTCTTCAGCATTCTCTCCAAGGCTTTGATGTCCTTCCTAAAGTGTGGTGGCCGGAATTGAACACAATATGACTGCTGAGGTCCAATCAGGTCCCTTAGCCAATCTCATGTGCGTATTCCTTTTAGACCCATGGATTTTAATTTTGATAACAACCTTATTATGTGATATTTTACTGTGCTTGTAAAAGCCCCTACTGTACATCAGATGGAACTGAAGACTTTCTGAACCTTAATGTCAGATACCTTTATTTGCTTATTTTGCTTTGAGTGTCCTTTTTTGGCGCCAGAGGATTTTCCACCAGGAATCCATCACGTCTGTGTGTTCAGAGGAAAAGAGGACAAACAAAGGAATGTCAGACTGGACGTGCTGCACACATGTGTTCTTTTGCATCTTACCTGCACCTTCAGAGAGAGGTAGCCAACACTGTAAGTGGAGGATGCCCCTCTTAGTGATAGAGTACCAGAAGCTCCTTGGCGACATCACAATGAGACATGAATACCTATCTATCTTTTACGCTGGAGTATCTCTGTATATGTGCCAAGATGGCACCAACCCTTTCTGCAGGCCCTGGCGCGTCCCCCCTAAGACTGGTTAGAGTTATAGAGTCATCGAGGTTTACAGCATGGAAACAGGCCCTTCGGCCCAACCTGTTCACGCCACTTTTTTTTTTAAAACCCCTAAGCTAATCCCATTTGGCCCATATCCCACCATACCCATCGTACCCATGTAACTATCTAAATGCTTTTTAAAAGATAAAATTGTACCTGCCTCTACTACTACCTCTAACAGCTTGTTCCAGACATTCACCACTCTCTGTGTGAAAAAATTGCCCCTCTGGACACTTTTGTATCTCTCCCCTCTCACCTTAAACCCATGCCCTCTAGTTTTAGACTCCCCTACCTTTGGGAAAATATATTGACTATCTACCTTGTCTATGCCTCTCATTATTTTATAGACCTCTATAAGGTCACCCCTCAGTCTCCTACGCTCCAGAGAAAAAAGTCCCAGTCTATCCAGCCTCTCCTTATAACTCAATCCATCACATCCCGGTAACATCCTAGTACATCTTTTCTGCACTCTTTCTAGTTTAATAATATCCTTTCTATAATAGGGTGACTAGAATTGCACACAGTATTCCAAGTGTGGCCTTACCAATGTCTTGTACAACTTCAACAAGACATCCCAACTCCTGTATTCACTGTTCTGACCGATGAAACCAAGCATGCTGAATGCCTTCTTCACCACTCTGTCCACCTGTGACTCCACTTTCAAGGAGTTATGAACATGTACCCCTAGATCTCTTTGTTCTGTAACTCTCCCCAATGCCTTACCATTAACTGAGTATGTCCTGCCCTGGTTCAATCTACCAAAATGCATCACCTCGCATTTGTCTAAATTAAACTCCATCTGCCATTCGTCAGCCCACTAGCCCAATTGATCAAGATCCCGTTGCAATCCTAGATTACCTTCTTCACTGTCCACCATGCCACCAATCTTGGTGTCATCTGCAAACTTACTAACCATGCCCCCTATAGTCTCATCCAAATAATTAATATAAATGACAAATAACAGTGGGCCCAGCACTGACCCCTGAGGCACACCGCTGGTCACAAGCCTCCAGTTTGAAAAACAACTCTCTACAACCACCCTCTCTGGCTGCTGTAAGCGACCTTCTCAAGGTCTGTTTCAAAGTCTTGCCACCTGCTGCTAGGACACCAGCAACATTTAAAAGCACACGTGCAGGAATAGTAAGCTAGCTGGGGCCATACCTCCTTAGAAACATGCTACAGTGCTAATCTACCCACAGGGGAAAACCCACCTCGAAGAAGCAGGTGCACTGCCTAAATAAACTTTAACTGCTTAGAGTGAAGCCCATATGCTGGGTCAGAGGATCACTGAGTTGGAGGAATCTTGCTTGGACCTGGTGATCACTGTGACAATAGCCTCCTGCTTTTTAATTCCATCCTCAGCATAAAAGATTCCATTTAATGCTCTGCAGTAGCTTTCTAAATTTGTGACATGACATCCGTTTCATGAACACTATCCCTTTATTGCATGCAATTTTCACCTCCGACCAATGATGTCACCCTAGAGCCTGTAATTTGAAGTGGCACGGTGGCACAATGGTTAGCACTGCTGTCCCACGGCACCAGGGACCGAGGTTCGATTCCCGGCTTGGGTCACTGTCTGTGCGGAGACTGCACGTTCTCCCCATGTCTGCGTGGGTTTTCTCTGGGTGCTCCGGTTTCCTCCCACAGTCTGAAAGACGAGCTGGTTAGATGCATTGGCCATGCTAAATTCTCCTTCAGTGTACCCGAACAGGCGCCAGAGTGTGGCGACTAGGGGGATTTTCACAGTAACTTCACTGCAGTGTTAATGTAAGCCTACTTGTGACACTAATAAATAAATACACTTTAAAACTTTGGAGTTGCAACATCTATTTCAAATTAAATTAGGCAGGAATATTGCATGTTATGAGCCTTTGGGATTCTTTTGGTTGTTTTGAAAAGTGTTTTATCAGTGTGAGTCTTTCTTTCTTGGAGTCTTAAAGCAGTTCAACTGTGGTCAGTCTAGTGGAAAAGGAGAAAGCATTTAGTGGACAGAAATTAATGCTCGTCCCCGTGGCTAGTTTGGTGACCAGGGCATTTAATCAGGTGGGAGGGCAGTGGTAGGGAGAGACCGTTGTCCATCTCCATGTGAAATGTGCCTTTGCAAAGGTCCAGAGAGGGATGAGGTGGTTTATGTCGAGGTTCGTCCCGAGTAGCTCGGTGACACAGGAATCTATGTTCTGCTGGCTGCTCCCAGGGACGCAGTCTGAGATAAACATCAGGAGGATCATCACTTGGTGAAAGATGCTTTTTGGTCTGCCCAAAACTTGTTGGTCTTCCAGTACACAGAGTTGTTCCCCACCGAGTGTTGTAGATTGGCACATTCCAAAATCCAGGACTGTGGGATGCACTAAAGCTTGGGGCAGCAGCTGCAGAGGCGCAATGGGGAAGGTCACTGTCTAAGACCTTTCAATCACAGTGAATCAAGGGGAGCAGAACCCCTTTGGGCTGAATGACTCACTGAATGCACACATGATGTGGAGATGCCGGCGTTGGACTAGGGTAAGCACAGTAAGAAGTTTCACAACACCAGGTTAAAGTCCAATAGGTTTATTTGGTAGCACAAGTTTTTGGAGCACTGCTCCTTCATCAGGTGAGTCACCGGTGCTTGGGGTGCGGGTGGTGCACAGCTGAAGTGAAATGAATAATTTTTGCATGTCTTTACCAAGAAAGAAGATGCTACACAGTCCACAGTGGAAGTGGTAATTAATATACCAGGGAGATTTGAAACTAATAGTGAGGAGGTAATGAATAGGCTGTTGCATTTAAGGTTGATAAGGGACTGGATGAGATGCATCCAAGAGCACTGATGGAATTAAGAGTGGAAATTGCAGAGGCACTGGTCATCATTTTCCACTCTTCTTTACACATCAGGATGGTGCCAGGGATATGGAGAATTGCAGACATTACAACCTTGTTCAAAAAGGTTGTAAAGATAAGTCCAGTAACTGTAAGCCAGTCAGTTTAATTTTGGTAGTGGGGTAACTTCTAGAAACAATAATTTGGGTCAAAGTTAATGGGGGGCATGCGAGTCCTTATGGTTGTGTCTATTCTCCAGCGTCCCTGGCGAAGGAGCACGATATAGCTGTCCCCATGAAAGAGATGTCACTGTTTGTGAAATCGATTAGTCGATGAACATGTGTCATCCTAAGCTTTAAAATAAACTCCATCCTTAAAGTTACAAAGTCAGAGCGGACCTGGCAAACTCAAATCCATTCCCTGCCTGCTCCAAAAAAACAAATTCAAAATCCAATGGAATCATGTTGCCCAGCACGGTGGTTAGCACTGCTGCCTGACAGCGTCAGGGACCCGTGTTCAATTCCCAGCTTGGGCCACTGTCTGTGCAGAGTCTGCACATTCTCCCCGTGTCTGTTTGAAGTTGAAAGCTTATTTATTAGTGTCACAAGTAGGCTCACATTAACACTGCAATGAAGTTATTGTGAAAATCCCCTAGTCGCCACAAACCGGCACCTGTTTGGGTACACTGAGGGAGAATTTAACATGGCCAATGCACCTAACTAGCGTGTCTTTTGGACTGTGGGAGGAAACCCATGCAGACAGTGATCCGAGGCCGGAATCGAACCTGGGTCCCTGGCACTGTGAGGCAGCAGTGTGCCACCCCCTAAAATTGGCACTTGCAACAACATTGTGATTTGCTTTGGTCGTTTGGCCTCATGCATAATGTGGAGCTTGTCATTTGTGTCCCCATGAAACAGAAGTTACTGTTTGTGAAATCGGTTAGTTGATGAACATGTGTCATCCTAACTTTAAAAAAAAATTTTACTCCATCTTTAAAGTTACAAAGTTAGAGTGGACCTGGCAAACCCATTCCCTGCCTGCTCCAAAATCCAAATTTAAAATCCAGTGGAATCATGTTGCCCGGTACGGTGGTTAGCACTGCTGGCTCACAGCATCAGGGACCTGCGTTCAATTCCTGGCTTGGGTCACTGTCTGTGTGGAGTCTGCATGTTCTCCCCATGTCTGCGTGGGTTTCCTCTGGGTGCTCCGGTTTCCTCCCACAGTCCGAGAGACGTGCGGGACAGGTGCATTGACCATGCTAAATTCTCCCTGAATGTATCCGACCCATTGGATTTTGAATTTGCTTTTTGGAGCAGAGGCGGAACACCACCTGTTAAACCGGTTGGACTTTAACCTGCTGTTGTGAGACTTCTTACTGTGTTTACCCCAGTCTAGTGCCGGCACCTCCACATCATTTTGTAAGAATGCAGTAAAATTTTTTTTAAAAGTTAGGATGACACATGTTGTGACACTAATAAATAAAATTAAAATCAAAACAAGATCCAAGCCGACAAGATAAGGCAATACACCCCATATTGGGCTTGATCTTAGCCAAAAAGTTTCATCCTAACTGGCAGAAAGGAGTCACAGCCCAGCCCCAGCCTGGGCACTGTGACCAGGGCTCAGAGCACTGTTACATCTCTTGGGGTCCCTGGTAGTAACTGGGTGGGTGGGTGAGGGGATTGTAACAGATAGAGTGGGCGGGGCTCAGCTATCTATTTTTGTGAATGGAAACTTGGCGCCCTGGCACACGATTGGGTAGCAATTGGATACAGTTTCGCCCCTCCCGGAAGCAAGTTGGAGATAGTGTGGTGTGATCCGGCAGAGGATCAGACTCTCTCCCACCACCCACCCCATTCAACCCTCATCTCCCCAGCCCAGCCCGGCCCGATGGCGAGTCGTGTTGTTCTCCGGCCGCGCCGTCCCTTCGTCAGGCTCTGCTCCACCGCCGCCGCCTCCTCGAAGCAGAAGAGCCGCCCGACCTCCTCTGTGCCTCCCCTGGGGAGCGTCCGGCGCCCGGCCGCCGCTGCTGCTGCCGCGCCGGTCCTCCCGGACTTCAGCAACCACCGCGAAGCGTATCGCAGCAAGAGCAGCGCGGAGCTGGTGCGAAGCTTGCTGGTGTTCCGCCTCTGCTCATACGGCGTGCTGGTGGACAGGCACAAGGAGGTGAGGGGAGAGACAGAGCTGCATGTGCTTCAGTGTGCCAATGCTCAGATTCAGATAGTAAATATCTGGAGAACAGTGTTTACACCTTGGATAGAATAGTGGGGGGCTCTGTGTTGTGTATATTCACTGTTACAGAGTGTATTTCAATCCGCCTGTTTCTGCTCCTTCTAAGAATTGTTCTTTCTAAGAATCGTTGCTGTTTCCGGGAAGCAGCCCCCCACCCCCTTGGGTGGTCTCAGCCCTGTGACTGGTGCAAACTCACATACACCCACATTCCTTTTTGCTAGTGTTACAAAACATTCAGAGGAATCCAGTCCCCCCCCTTCCTCAATGTTTCTGAAAGCTTGTGTAAGGATTGATTGATTCCCCACCCCCGGGTTGTGAAAAGTTCAAGCCTTTAAAATCTTTACCTAGCAGTGACTCTGCAATAGTTGGGTACACATTACACCACAAGAAAGAACTGAATCGTATTTCAGTTGTTTTCTCACTCCCAGTCAATCAGCCTCCTTGTTAATGATTTGCTTTCAGTGGGTTAGATATTTTTTCCTGCTTGGGTGGCATGGTGCACTGCTGCCTCACAGCGCCAGGGTACCAGGTTCGATTCGGGGTACCAGGTTCGATTCCTGGCCTCGGGTCGCTGTCCGTATGGAGTTTGCACTTTCTCCCCATGGCCTGCGTGGGTTTCCTCTGGGTGCTCCGGTTTCCTCCCACAGTCCGAAAGACATGCGGGTTAGGTTGATTGGCCATGCTAAATTGACCCTTGTGTCTGGGGAATTAGCAGGGTAAATATGTGGGATTGCGGAGATGTGGCCTGGGTGGGATTGTAGTCGGTGCAGACTCGATGGGCCAAATGGCCTCCTGTACTGTGGGGATTCTATGATCTGAAGACAGTATGCTGAGTTACAGTTCCACTGGGCATTAACTCCGAACTGGGCTAACAGTTCCACTGACAGTGACTCTGGCTGCTGGAGTACAGGCCCATTGGCAGCAAAATGGCCTGGGAGATAGGCCGGTGGCAGTGACTCTGGCAGGGTTGCACAGGTTTGCATGCATTCATATTGGCTTGGAGGAGGATGACAGGGAAATGGGCAGCGACGCTGGGGTGGGGGAATGAGAGTGATCGGGGGCGAGAGGGGCAGGGGGATGGCTGAGAGGGTAGTGGCTAAAAGGTGGTCAGTGGCGGGATGCGGGTCCATGGGCAGCAACAGGGTCTGGGATATGTGGAACTGGGCAAACAGCCTCCTGGTAACACCAGAATCTTTCTTATTCACATCAGCCAGGCTTTCTCACCAAGGAGAATATCTTTTGCAGGAGTTTCCTGTAAAAGAAGAGTATCTTTTACATTTCCTTAGTCACCGTGAAACAAATACAATACTTGCTTATTTTGCAGGGCTTTGAGGTATATATCCGATAGGAGCTTTTATACTGCCCAATGTTTGTTTGGAAAGGGAAATTTGCTGTTCAGTAAAGGCTGCTGTGTTTTTCTTACAGCTCATCAATCTAAGCAGGTTGGTGCTGGGGAAATGGCTCTTCGAGAAGGTCATGAGGATGACCTTTTACGGACAGTTTGTGGCTGGAAAGGACCAAGATGACATCAGGCCCCTGATCCAGCATAATCGTTCATTTGGAGTGGGCTCCATCCTGGACTACAGTGTTGAAGAAGACCTGACCCAAGAGGAAGCGGAGAAAAAAGAAATGGAGTAAGTTAGTTTCAAATTACGTGTCCCTTGATGAGGGAAAGACACTAGAGCAGGGGTTTACATAGATACATAGAGGAATCAGAGCAGGAGGAGGCCATTCAGCCCTTTGAGCCTGCTCTGCCACTCATTATGATCATGGCTGATCATCCAATTCAATATCCTGATTCCACCCCCTCCCCCCCCCCCCCCAAATATCCTTTGATCCCCTTCGCCTCAAGTGCTATATTGAACTGCTGCAATGTTTTGGCTTCAACTACTTTCTTTGGTAGCGAATTCTATGGGCTGACCACTCTCTGGGTGAAGAAATTTCTCCTCATCTCTGTCCTAAATGGTCTACTCTGTATCAACCCCCTGGTTCTGGACACCCCCATGTTTACGATGGGGAAATTCTTTATCATGTTCCTCTGAAAACTCCATGATAGCCCCTTCAACAGACTGTTCTCTCCGGACCAGTTAAACTCGTACTAGGTAGAGGCTTAATTAAAATTCTTTGAATTTTTTCAGTGAACCATCAAAGGTGATGGGCAGTTTGCTCTGATTTGGGCACTCTCTCTTCCTGATGGTGACAATAGTTGGTGAAATCCGGGGAAGAACAAGATTCCTAGAAGTAATTGAGTGACATTTTTGGATATTTGTCTTGTCTTACACCAATGTTGTTCAATTTCGATCCGCACACCACCCATTCATTGTTCCAGCAGCAGGTACCTGTCCTTGTAACCTTCAATCCTGTGTGATAGAATGGCTGAAATTTTTCCATAATGTTCTTTGTGATGGCTCAGTAACTTACCATACATAGTAAATATAACCTTTCAAACTAGTGTTCTTGCGCTGCGCTCCAGCACTTGATGCCCATGTTGATAACCAGCATTGAATGGAAATTTACAGTGAGCAGCTGATAGCCATATCCATTTGCGTCGTTGCTAGTGAAGTTTTAAAATAGAACTTGCATTGTGTACAAGTCTCATGTTCTACTTTGCAGTACATTAAGCAACGATAACCTCCATTTACTGTTCTTTCGCTGTCTGTTTGTTTAGTAATTAAACTGCTCAAATAAAAGTAAAGTTGACACTGTGGTATATGCTCACCATGTGTACTATTTGTATGGTAACTCGTCCCAAGTGTATTTTGTCCTGGCTTTTTCATTGAAATCAAGTATAGCCTAGATTACGGCCATGTGTTGCATATTGTTAAGCCTCCAAGGCCACATGGGACGGCATGGTGGCACAGTGGTTAGCAATGCTGCCTCACGGCGCCAGGGACCTGGGTTTAATTCGCAGCTTGGGTCACTCTCTGTGCGGAGTTTGCATGTTCTCCCCGTGTCTGCATGGGTTTCCTCTGGGTGCTCCGGTTTCCTCCCACAGTCTGAAAGACGTGCTGGTTAGGTGAATTGACCTGAACAGGCATCGGAGTGTGGCGACTAGGGGAATTTTACAGTAACTTCATTGCAGTGTTAATGTAAGCCTTACTTGTGACTAATAAATAAACTTTTAACTTTTTGTGTGTAAGCAATATACCTGGTGCGGAGGGGTTGGGGAGGTGGGGAGGACCTCCTTGTTGGCCTGTTTCTGGGCCTGGCTAAGTTGTGATGTGGAGATGCCGGCGTTGGACTGGGGTAAACACAGTAACAGTTTTAACAACACCAGGTTAAAGTCCAACAGGTTTATTAGGTAGCAAATACCATTAGCTTTCGGAGTGCTGCTTCTTCGTCAGATGGACTGAAAACCTGCTCTCAAACAGGGCACAGAGACACAAAATCAAGTTACAGAATACTGATTAGAATGCAAATCTCTACAGCCAACCAGTTCTTAAAGATACAGGCAATGTGAGTGGAGGAGGGAGCATTAAGCACAGGTTAAAGAGATGTGTATTGTCTCCAGACAGGACAGGAGGCAAGCTGTGGGGGTTACTGAAGGAGACAATACACATCTCTTTAACCTGTGCTTAATGCTCCCTCCTCCACTCACATTGTCTGTATCTTTAAGACCTGGTTGGCTGTAGAGATTTGCATTCTAATCAGTATTCCGTAACTTGATTTTGTGTCTCTGTGCCCTGTTTGAGAGCAGGCTTCCACTCCACCTGGCTAAGTTGGCCATTGATACGTCCAGTCAGTGGGCTGCCCCAGCTGCATTCACAGCCAGGTGGCCTTGCAGAGGGAGCTCGTGGTGTTCGCTGGCACATTCCATGACTGGTGGTGGCCGGGGTGCATCATTTTCCCCCCTCCTCCCCACGGGAATGATATTTTAGTTTAGTTGGTTAAATTTCCTTCAAGACTTTGTTTTAGTTGCAGTGCTTCACAAAGGGCTGTCACCACCCCCCCCCCCCCCCCCCTCCCCACACACACACACACTTCTCATTTTGTGGTTATTTTATTGACCATTTGTTTAATTAAACGAGCATCAGCAATGTTGGCAGCGAGGAGATGCGGCAGTCCTGTTGAACCTCACGACGGAACTTTCTAATCATTTCATTTGTTCTGTTCCCTGTCCATCGCCTTCCCTGTGTGACAAATCAAATCAAATACGGGGGATTCTGGGGAATGGGCCTTGGCAATCAGGGTAGAGAAAAGTTGACATCAGTGGGCCGTGGTGAGAGTTAGAAGGGGTGGGGCGGGGGGGCGCTGGTGGTCACCATTCGGGCTGAAGCAGGATGAATGGATCCTGGAGAGGTCCCAGGGTGTGCTTCCCCTTACAGGCTTTAGGAAAGCTGGAAAAAGTCTATGGGTTTCACACTGCAGTAAAAAGGACGAAGTGCGTGACCCATCGGTGATGCTTTGCATATAGTTAAGTCTTTAATCTTTGTCTGATTCTCTGCCACCTGTCATGGGGCTGGGTAGAGTTGGGAGCTGGTATCAGGGTTAGATTGTTTAAACCTGGACTACATTTCTGTTAAACTGCATATATTGCTACAAGCATGGTCTTAATTTAGGATTTATCCACCAATAAATTCAGAAGTTGGGCTCCTAGTCTACAATTGTCAAACAGGACAAATTAGCAAAGAAGATCCAATAGAATAGTGATCCCTGGCTTTGAACAGCTGTAGCAATTGGAAAAGCAGATTATTTCATATATTCTGTGTTACACCACAAAGTAACATGAGTTGTGTGGCCAGGTTCTACTCTGTTTAGTTGATAATTTGAACCGAGTAAGTGCTGGTTTGAATTTCCTACTCAGCGTATTACAAGTTACAGCTTGGTGGGTGGGAGGTAGACAAGACCTGAGCTGAGAAATGCGACAAGTCCGAATCTCACCCGTTCATAACATTCTGGATCGTTTCCCAAAAAGCTTTGTGAGTGAAGCAATGCCCTTTCTTTGCAGTTAACTAACGGGGACAAACAAGGGACAGCAAGAACAAGGAATATATTGAGGTGTGGGCTAACGCATTTTTGTCTTGAAAAATAGGAGGAATATGCAACCGGAAGCCTTAGCTATACTATCACTTCCAGGAAATTGTCCTCTGTTCTCCACAGCACTCTTCATAAGTAAGGCCTTAACCCTTAGCTATGATAATTGTGTAATGTTGCAACTTTTTTACATTCTCAACAGTATCTGTCTATCAGAATACCACATTGAAGGGTGAGTTCAATTTTGATTGGTCCTGTAAACCATGCAGGATGGGTGATCTTTTGGCAATTCTTTGCTTATTTTCTCCCTAATTTGACTACATCCATTATGCCAGTGAAGTAATTCTTGGCATTCTGGTTAGCATGGGAGGTGTTACACCACATTCCTCCTCTTGAGCCTGATCTGATGATCTACTGCATCTGGGTTCAGTTGTGTCTGTTCTTTGTTGCCTTGTCAAAATTCTGCCTTTGGAGTCTGGTGTCTTTATCAGCTTGAAGCATCCTGAAAACCTACTTTATTTTAGCCTGTACCTTCTGTCAGTTCATTATTAGAGCCACTAAGCATAACCTTATTGAAAAGAAGCATCAATGTCTTGTCTTAATGCTCCTGTTGCTTCCTTTAGCCAGTTGTGTTGTTGTTCCCAATTTTATCGGCTCTATTGGGGCCGGTCAAGGACAGTAGTGGGAACTTGTGGATGGAGTCAGTAGAGATAGGCGAGGTGATGAATGAATACTTTTCTTCAGTGTTCACCAAGGAGAGGGGCCATGTTTTTGAGGAAGAGAAGGTGTTACCGGCTAATAGGCTGGAGGAAATAGTTGTTCGGAGGGAGGATGTACTGGCAGTTTTGAATAAACTGAAGGTCGATAAGTCCCCTGGGCCTGATGAAATATATCCTAGGATTCTTTGGGAGGCAAGGGATGAGATTGCAGAGCCTTTGGCTTTGATCTTTGGGTCCTCACTGTCCACGGGGATGGTGCCAGAGGACTGGAGAGTGGCGAATGTTGTTCCTCTGTTTAAGAAAGGGAATAGAAATGACCCTGGTAATTATAGACCGGTTAGTCTTACTTCGGTGGTTGGTAAATTGATGGAAAAAGTCCTTAGGGATGGGATTTACGACCATTTAGAAAGATGCGGATTAATCCGGGATAGTCAGCACGGATTCGTGAAGGGCAAGTCGTGCCTCACAAATTTGATTGATTTTTTGAGAAGGTAACTAAGTGTGTTGATGAAGGTAGGGCAGTTGATGTCATGTACATGGATTTTAGTAAGGCGTTTGATAAGGTCCCCCATGGTCGGCTTATGATGAAAGAAAGGAGGTGTGGGATAGAGGGAAAGTTGGCAGATTGGATAGGTAACTGGCTATCTGATCGAAGACAGAGGGTGGTGGTGGATGGAAAATTTTCGGACTGGAGGCAGGTTGCTAGCGGAGTGCCACAGGGATCAGTGCTTGGTCCTCTGCTCTTTGTGATTTTTATTAATGACTTAGAGGAGGGGGCTGAAGGGTGGATCAGTAAATTTGCTGATGACACCAAGATTGGTGGAGTAGTGGATGAGGTAGAGGGCTGTTGTAGGCTGCAAAGAGACATAGATAGGATACAAAGCTGGGCTGAAAAATGGCAAATGGAGTTTAACCCTGATAAATGTGAGGTGATTCAATTTGGTAGGATTAATTTAAATGTGGATTACAGGGTCAAAGGTAGGGTTCTGAAGACTGTGGAGGAACAGAGAGATCTTGGGGTCCATATCCACAGATCTCTAAAGGTTGCCACTCAAATGGATAGAGCTGTGAAGAAGGCCTATAGTGTGTTAGCTTTTATTAACAGGGGGTTGGAGTTTAAGAGCCGTGGGGTTATGCTGCAACTGTACAGGACCTTGGTGAGACCACATTTGGAATATTGTGTGCAGTTCTGGTCACCTCACTATAGGAAGGATGTGGAAGCGCTGGAAAGAGTGCAGAGGAGATTTACCAGGATGCTGCCTGGTTTGGAGGATAGGTCTTATGAGGAAAGGTTGAGGGAGCTAGGGCTGTTCTCTCTGGAGCGGAGGAGGCTGAGGGGAGACTTAATAGAGGTTTATAAAATGATGAAGGGGATAGATAGAGTGAGCGTTCAAAGACTATTTCCTCGGGTGGATGGAGCTATTACAAGGGGGCATAACTCTAGGGTTCATGGTGGGAGATATAGGAAGGATATCAGAGGTAGGTTCTTTACGCAGAGAGTGGTTGGGGTGTGGAATGGACTGCCTGCAGTGATAGTGGAGTCAGACACTTTAGGAACATTTAAGCGGTTATTGGATAGGCACATGGAGCACACCAGGATGATGGGGAGTGGGATAGCTTGATGTTGGTTTCAGATAAAGCTCGGCACAACATCGTGGGCCGAAGGGTCTGTTCTGTGCTGTACTGTTCTATGTTCTATGTTCTAATGCCGTGGAAAGATAAATTTGGAGGAAAATGTTGAGTCAAATTATTTTACTGATCCAGGTGACCTTCTTCCGTTGCTCCAGTTCTATCATTAACATCAAGTTTTACTCTCTCTCTTTATCTCTCGTGTCTATGCTGTCTGAACTCCAAGAACAATAATTAACAACATATTTTCACATTTTTAAAACAAATTTACAGGATGTGGGCCTCATTGGCTAGGCCAGCATTTATTGTCCATACCTCATTGCCCTTGAGAAGATGGTGGTGAGTTGCCTTCTTGAACTGCTGCAATCCATGTGGTGTAGTTACACACACACTGTCATTGGGAGGCAGTTCCCAGATTTTGACCCAGCGACAGTGAAGGAACTATGATATATTTCCAAATCAGGATGGTGAGTGACTTGAAGGGGAACTTGTAGCTGGTGGTGGTGTTTCCAGGTATCTGCTGCGCTTCTGCTTCTAGAAGGTGCTGCCTACTTAAGGAGCCATGGTGAGTTCCTAAAGTGCATCTTGATGGTGCACACGGCTGCCACTGTTTGTGGTGGTGGAGATAGTGAATGTTTGTGGATGTGGTGCCAATCAAGTAGGCTGCTTTGTTGCCTGGATGGTGTTGAGCTTCTTGAGTGTTGTTGGAGCTGCACTTATCTGGGCAAGTGGAGCATATTCCTTCATACTCCTGACTTGGGCCTTGTAGGTTGTGGACAGGCTGTTGGGAGATGGGAGGTGAGATATCCTCCACAAGATTACTAGCATCTGAACTGCTCTTGTAGCCACAGTATCTATATAGGAATTGGGAGCAGGAGTAGGTAAATTCAGCCCTCCAAGCCTGTTCTGCCATTCAATCAGATCATGGCTCATCTCTTCCTGGTCTCAAATCCATCTCCCCACCTGATCCCCATATCCCTCTTTCCCTTTTTTTATTAGAAATATGTCTATCTCCCTATTGAAACCATTCAATGATTCAGACTTCACTGCGCTACGGGGCAGCGAGTTCCACAAATTCACCACCCTCTGCAAGAAGTCGTTCCTCCTCATCTTATATTTAAATCCACTGCCTCACAACCTATACCTGTGACCTTTTGTTCCAGATTGTTCCACATTTATTTTATCAATCGTAAAATCGTAGAAACCCTACAGTACAGAAAGAGGCCATTCGGCCCATCGAGTCTGCACCGACCACAATCCCACCCAGGCCCTACCCCCATATCCCTACATATTTTACCCACTAATCCCTCTAATCTACGCATCCCAGGACACTAAGGGGCAATTTTAGCATGGCCAATCAACCTAACCCGCACATCTTTGGACTGTGGGAGGAAACTGGAGCACCCGGAGGAAACCCACGCAGGCACGAGGAGAATGTGCAAACTCCACACAGACAGTGACCCAAGCCGGGAATCGAACCCAGGTCCCTGGAGCTGTGAAGCAGCAGTGCTAACCACTGTGCCACCGTGCCGCCCCAAATCAATCCCTTTCAAAATTTTATATATCTCAATCTGATCCCGTATCATCCTTCTAAACTCCAGCGAGTACAAGCCCAAACTGTTTAAACTCTCCTCATCCATCAACCCTTTCATCCCCGGAATCAAACTGGGGAACCTCCTCTGAACTGTCCCCAATGCCACCACATCCTTCCTCAAATAAAGAGACCAAAACTGGACACCATACTCCAGATGTGGTCTCACCAACACCCAATACAATTACAACGCTTCTCTACTTTTATAATCCAGTCCCTTTGCAATAAATGCCAACATCCCATTTGCCTTTTTTATTATGAACTGCACCTGCATATCGACTTTCTGAAACTCATGAACATAGTCATCCAGATCACCTCTGCCCGGACACATTTTGAATCTGCTTTCCATTTAGGTAATAATTTGCCTTTCTATTTTTTTCTGCTAAAATGGATAATCTCACACTTGTCCACGTTAAACTCCATCTGCCAAATTTTGGCCCATTCTGTTAGCCTATCTATATCTGTCTGTTGAATCTTTACATCTGCTTCACTGTCTGCTTGCTTTCCCACCTATTTTAGTATCATCCTCAAATTTTGCTATATTACACTCTGTCCCTGCTTGCAGATCATTTATATAGATTGTAAACTACATAATGTTGCGGTCTGAGGACTGGCCCCATTGGCATCCCATCAGTTACATTTCGCCAGCCAGAGGACACATTTATCCTGACCCTCTGCTTTCTATCAGTCAGCCAATCCTCAATCCAATCCAGTACTCTACCCCCAATCCCCTGCGATCTCACCTTCTGGATCAGTCTTTTATGCGGCACCTTGGCAAACGCCTTCTGGAAGTCTAGATGTACCACATCCATATGGCTAGTCCAGTTCAGTTTCTGGTCAATGGTAACCAGGATGCTTCTAGTGTTTTTAGTGCAGGAAAGTGTATCTAGGTGCTGTTCAGAACAACAACTTGCATTTATATAAAACCTTCAATGCAATAAAACATCCCAAGGTGCTTTGCAGAAGAGCTGCAGAGGAAATTTTGACACCAGTCCATGTGAGCTATTGGGAACAGGCCATACAAAGCTTGGTCAAAGAGGTAGGTTTTAAGAAGCACCTTGAAGGAGGAAAGACAGGCAAAGAGATTTTGGAGGGAATTCCAGAGCTTGGGGCCTTGGCTGCTGTAAATATGGCCATCAATGGTGGAGCAATTAAATTTGGAGATGTTCAAGGGGCCAATATTAGAGTATAAATGCCTCAGAGCTTTGAGGCCAGCGGAGATTACAAGGATATAGAAGGCTGAGACCATGGATGGATTTGGAAACAAAGATGAAAAATTTTAATACTGGGGCATTGTTTGACCAGTGTAGGTCAGAGGTTCTGGGTGAATAAGATTTTGTGTGAGAAGGGACATTAGCAGCAGAGGTTCGGATGAGTCCAGGATTGCAGAGGGCAGAATGTGGAAGGCCAGCCGGGAGTGCATAGCAATAGTCAAGTCCAGAGGTAACAAAGGCATGGATGAGGCCCTCCACAGCAGATGAGCTGAGGTAAGGGTGGAGTTGGCAGTGTTAGAGAGGTGAATATAGACAATCTTATCGATGGTGCAGACATGTGGTCAGAAGCACGTCTTGTGGGGGGTCAAACACAACACTGAGGTTGCAAACAGCCAAATACTAAGAAACAGATAGTGTCGGAGTGGTTTGGGGAGGTGGTGAAAAGTTTTGATGCAAGGCTGTGTTTTCAGGAGTGTTTTAAAGCTGGAGAGTTGGAGGAGATTGAGGGAGGGTGTTCCAGAGAATGGGGTTGAGTTGTACATCAGTGATAGAGGCGATGCATAAAAGGTGACGTTTTGGAGACTGAAATATGTTGAAGAGTTCGAAAGACTGGTGGAGATTTTATAAATATTTGAAGATTAAGCTGATTAGCTCCAGTTTGTTCCCACAGCCAGTGTGGATTAGTGAGCGTGATGGGAAGGATTTGGCAAAGGACACAGTTGGATTTGCTCCATTGGTAACAACAACTCAGTAATTCTGACTGACAACTTTTAACGAGATGATGCATCACTGTGGGGTAATCAAAAACCAAGGGGATGTAAAGCCACAGAAAGAAGGGCTTAGTAAAAGGCTTCAAAAGCAGGAGAAAAGGGTGGAATTGTAGAGGGCATATCCGGAGGGTGTTGGGTGATTGAGGGTACAGCTATCCATGGTGGGCAGACGGAGGGGGATGTTCACAAGAATCAAATGATTGATGGATGGGGTGGGGCTGGAGGAAGTTGCAGAAATGGGTGAAGGGGTTTAAGTACAAGGATGAAAATTTTAAATCTGTGCACGTTCATAGAATCCCTACAGTGCAGCAGTAGGCTATTCGGCCCATCGAGTCTACACCAATCACAATCCTACCTGGACCCTATTCCCGTAACCCCACATATTTACCCTGCTAATCCCCCAGACACTAGGGTCAATTTAGCATGGCCAATCAACCTAACCCACACATCTTTGGACTGTGGGAGGAAACCGGAGCACCCGGAGGAAACCCACGCAGACACGGGGAGAATGTGCAAACTCCACACAGACAGTGACCCGAGGTTGGAATTGAACCCGGATCCCTGGCACTGTGAGGCAGCAGTGTTAACCACTGTGCCGTCCATAGTGTTGGGGAAATAAAGGTCAGTGAGGAAGGGGTGATGTGAGTGCTTTTCCTATACCAGAAATTGATGGAGGACCTCCTTGTCAGTGGTTCAGTAGCATGATTTTTTAATATTAGGCTGGTGCCCATTGAGTCTGCAGCTACTTTGAAAGAGTATTAACCAGGCTCACCCTATCTCCATAACTGTGCGTCTTTAGGCGCCGGATTGTGGCAACTAAGGGAATTTCACAGTAACCTCATTGCAGTGTTAATGTAAGCCTTACTTGTGACTAATAAATAAACTAATAACTTTATCATGGCTAATCCACCTAGGCTACACATCTTTGGATACTAAGGGGAAAATTAGCATGGCCAATCCACCTAAACTGCATATGTTTGGACTGTGGGTGGAGACTGGAGCACCCAGAGGGAATACTTGCAGACATGGAGAAAATGTGCAACCTCGCCACAGATGGTCACCTGAGGCTGGAATCGAACCCGGGTCCCTGGCGCTGCGAGGCAGCAGTGTTAGCCACTGTGCCACCAACATTTTCTCTTACTGCCAATTTTCCTCTTCTTTTTTTCTGAGTTAATCGGGAGGAAGAATGGAAGATTATGCATACAAAGCATCCCATGCACAGTTAGGTCTTTGCAGTGAGCTGTACTAATGCTGCGTGTGTGAAATGTTGAGAAGTTTGGGAGGGAGTGGAAAAGACTTTTCTAAGAATTATTCTTGATCTGGATATGCAAACCTCTTAACTCAGTTGCCTGACTGTAAGAAGTAACTTTGGCAGTGTTTTGGGAATGAGCTGTTCTCAATGGTAGGGTTGGTACATTAGGAGGGGCGGGGGGGGGGGGGGGGGCACAAAATGCAAGGGGGAATTAAGAGGAAAATGTATTCAGTCAGTGACAACAAATATCGGAATGTTTCATAACCGTTGGCTCGAAACCAAGTGGAAAATTTCCACCTGTTTTCAGCAGTTCCGTACAGAAGCAATGTGTGACCATCCGGTACTTGTAATCATTGATAAATATGCTTCGGAAAATGGTCTCTTGCTTTCTGTCGCATCAAAAATATGTTTTCCTCTGAAGCACCAGCAAATGGAGAATTTAAAAAAACACTCTCCTTCTAGTTATTGAATCTGATTCTGCAATTAACACCTCTTAGGTTCTGACACGCCTATTTTTTAGTGTCTGCTTTTTCTTCCTTCCCACAGGCAATGATTACATTCAGATCTGTGCCGCTACTGCATTCCTCCATCTCTCCAGCTGCACTGTGCACTTAAACACCATCGCAGACAAGGCTATGCAGCAAGTGTGTAAAAATGGGAATAGAATAGATAAGTGCTTGATGGCCAGCACATACATGATGGGCCAAAGAACCTCTCTGTGCTGTAAAATTCTATGACACAACCACATACCAGCCCATGTACCCACTCTCACACTAATTTTCTGTCCTGTCCCAACACACACACACGTCCGGAGTCTGAGGGCTTGGTAGTATAAGCTATGCAGCATTTCTGTGGGGAACATTGATCCACTGGAGCAAGCTGAGAGGGGTGATTGAAAAGCAGCAGTGCTGGTAAGAGATTAATTGGATTAATTGAATTGTTTATTTATTTAATTAGTCAGCTAGTGTGTGTATTTTTTTGGCCTTTACTTTAACAGCAGTTTTTCAAGTTTAAAGTGAAAACTAGAAGTGGGCAGCAAAGGAGTCTGGGAAGGGTTTTTTAAGCACGTGAAGTATAAAAGGTAGGCTGCAGTATACGGCGGGCAGCATCGGGAGCGGGCAGTGGAGTGTGTGGGAAGCAGAGTGTGAGCTATAAGACTTTGGCTCACAGGGCTTAGGCAGAAAGGGCGAGCAGGGGTGAGTTGAATTCATTTTTGCACTTTCTACCTGGTACTGGCAAGGTATCTCGAGGGGATGGGTGTGCAGGCAGTGCAATGTTCCTCTTGCACTATGTTTGAGGTGAGGGACGACGACAGTGTCCCTACTGATTACACCTGTGGGAAGTGCACCCATCTGCAGCTCCTCCAAAACCGTGTTAGGGAACTGGAGCTGGAGTTGGAGGAACTTAGGATCATCAGGGACGCAGAGATGGCCATAGACACAAGCTTTAGGAATACAGTTACTCCGAGGATTGAAAACAGATGGGTGACGGTGAGAGGGGCTGGGAGGAAGCAGTCCGTGCAGGGATCCCCGGTGGTCGTTCCCCTTAGCAACAAGTATTCCGCTTTGGATACGGTTGAGGGGGATGACATACCAGTGGGGAGCCGCAGTGAGAGGATCTCCAGCACTGTGTCCGTCTCTGTGGCTCGGGAGGGAAAGGGGGAGAGCGGGAGGGCGATAGTTATTGGGGACTCGTTAGTTAGAGGGATAGATAGGAGGTTCTGTGGCAGCAAAAGAGACTCACGGATGGTATGTTGCCTACCGGATGCCAAGGTCCGTGATGTCTCAGACCGTGTTTTCCAGATTCTGAAGGGGGAGGGGAAACAGTCACAAGTCGTGGTGCACATTGGTACCAATGACATAGGTAAGAGAAGGGACGGGGATTTAAAGCAGGAATTTCTGGAGCTGGGCTGGAAGCTGAGAGCCAAGACGAAACATGTGGTCATCTCTGGTACGTTGCCGGTACCACGTGATAGCGAGTTGAGGAACAGGGAGAGAGTGCACTTAAACATGTGGTTGCAGGGATGGTGTAGGAGGGAGGGTTTCAGATACGTGGATAATTGGAACACGTTCTGGGGAAGGTGGGACCTGTACAAACAGGACGGGGTGCACCTGAACCAGAGGGGCACCAATATCCTCGGAGGGAAATTTGTTACGGCTCTTCAGGGGGGTTTAAACTAATTTGTCAGGGGAGTGGGAAAGGGAGTTGTAGTCCAGAAGTCAGTGAGGGTGGTGAGGTATTGGGGAAGGTATCAGGGTCAAGGGTGGGTACTGGTAGACAGGAAGGTGGGTTGAAGTGTGTCTACTTCAATGCAAGGAGCATCCGGAACAAGGTAGATGAACTTGGGGCGTGGATTGGTACTTGGGACTACGATGTTGTGGCCATTACGGAGACGTGGGTAGAACAAGGACAGGAATGGTTGTTGGACGTTCCGGGGTATAGATGTTTCACTAAGTGTAGGGAAGCTGGTAAAAGAGGTGGAGGAGTGGCATTGTTAATCAAGGATAGTTTAACGGCTGCGGAAAGGCACTTCGTGGGGGATCTGCACACTGAGGTAATATGGGCTGAAGTTAGAAATAGGAAAGGAGCGGTCACGTTGCTAGGAGTTTACTATAGGCCCCCAAATAGTAATAGAGATGTGGAGGAAGAAATTGCTAAGCAGATTATGGATATGTGTGGGGGTCACAGGGTAGTTGTCATGGGGGACTTTAACTTTCCAAATATTGATTGGAACCTTTGTAGGTCAAATAGTTTGGATGGGGCACTTTTTGTGCAGTGTGTGCGGGAGGGTTTCCTGACACAATATGTGGATGGGCCGACTAGAGGTGAGGCCACATTGGATTTGGTACTGGGAAATGAACCGGGCCAAGTGTTAGATTTGGTTGTGGGAGAGCAATTTGGAGATAGTGACCACAATTCGGTGTCTTTTGTTATTGCAATGGAGAGGGATAGGGCCGTACGGCAGGGCAAGGTTTACAATTGGGGGAGGGGTAATTATGATGCGATTAGGCAAGAATTAGGGGGCATAAGTTGGGAACAGAAACTGTCAGAGAAAGGAACTAATGAAAAGTGGAATTTTTTCAAGGAACAAATACTGGATGTCCTTGATAGGTATGTTCCTGTCAGGCAGGGAGGAAATGGCCGAGTGAGGGAACCATGGTTCACAAAAGAGGTGGAATGTCTTGTGAAAAGGAAGAGGGAAGCTTATGTCGGGATGAGGAAACAAGGTTCAGATGGCTCGATTGAGGGTTACAAGTTAGCAAGGAATGAGCTGAAAAAGGGGCTTAGGAGAGCTAGGAGGGGACATGAGAAGTCCTTGGCGGGTCGGATCAAGGAAAACCCCAAGGCTTTTTACTCTTATGTGAGGAATAAAAGAATGACCAGGGTGAGGTTAGGGCCGGTCAAGGACAGTAGTGGGAACTTGTGTATGGAGTCAGTAGAGATAGGCGAGGTGATGAATGAATACTTTTCTTCAGTGTTCACCAAGGAGAGGGGCCATGTTTTTGAGGAAGAGAAGGTGTTACAGGCTAATAGGCTGGAGGAAATAGATGTTCGGAGGGAGGATGTCTTGGCAGTTTTGAATAAACTGAAGGTCGATAAGTCCCCTGGGCCTGATGAAATGTATCCTAGGATTCTTTGGGAGGCAAGGGATGAGATTGCAGAGCCTTTGGCGTTGATCTTTGGGTCCTCGCTGTCCACGGGGATGGTGCCAGAGGACTGGAGAATGGCGAATGTTGTTCCTCTGTTTAAGACAGGGAATAGAAATGACCCTGGTAATTATAGACCGGTTAGTCTTACTTCGGTGGTTGGTAAATTGATGGAAAGGGTCCTTAGGGATGGGATTTACGACCATTTAGAAAGATGCGGATTAATCCGAGATAGTCAGCACGGATTCGTGAAGGGCAAGTCGTGCCGCACAAATTTGATAGAATTTTTTGAGGAGGTAACTAAGTGTGTTGATGAAGGTAGGGCAGTTGATGTCATATACATGGATTTTAGTAAGGCGTTTGATAAGGTCCCCCATGGTCGGCTTATGATGAAAGTGAGGAGGTGTGGGATAGAGGGAAAGTTGGCCGATTGGATAGGCAACTGGCTGTCTGACCGAAGACAGAGGGTGGTGGTCGATGGAAAATTTTCGGATTGGAGGCAGGTTGCTAGCGGTGTGCCGCAGGGATCAGTGCTTGGTCCTCTGCTCTTTGTGATTTTTATTAATGACTTAGAGGAGGGGGCTGAAGGGTGGATCAGTAAATTTGCTGATGACACCAAGATTGGTGGAGTAGTGGATGAGGTAGAGGGCTGTTGTAGGCTGCAAAGAGACATAGATAGGATGCAAAGCTGGGCTGAAAAATGGCAAATGGAGTTTAACCCTGATAAATGTGAGGTGATTCATTTTGGTAGGACAAATTTAAATGTGGATTACAGGGTCAAAGGTAGGGTTCTGAAGACTGTGGAGGAACAGAGAGATCTTGGGGTCCATATCCACAGATCTCTAAAGGTTGCCACTCAAGTGGATAGAGCTGTGAAGAAGGCCTGTAGTGTGTTAGCTTTTATTAACAGGGGGTTGGAGTTTAAGAGCCGTGGGGTTATGCTGCAACTGTACAGGACCTTGGTGAGACCACATTTGGAATATTGTGTGCAGTTCTGGTCACCTCACTATAGGAAGGATGTGGAAGCGCTGGAAGGAGTGCAGAGGAGATTTACCAGGATGCTGCCTGGTTTGGAGGGTAGGTCATATGAGGAAAGGTTGAGGGAGCTAGGGCTATTCTCTCTGGAGCGGAGGAGGCTGAGGGGAGACTTAATAGAGGTGTATAAAATGATGAAGGGGATAGATAGAGTGAACGTTCAAAGACTATTTCCTCGGGTGGATGGAGCTATTACAAGGGGGCATAACTATAGGGTTCGTGGTGGGAGATACAGGAAGGATATCAGAGGTAGGTTCTTTATGCAGAGAGTGGTTGGGATGTGGAATGGACTGCCTGCAGTGATAGTGGAGTCAGACACTTTAGAAACATTTAAGCGGTTATTGGATAGGCACATGGAGCACACCAGGATGATAGGGAGTGGGATAGCTTGATCTTGGTTTCAGATAAAGCTCGGCACAACATCGTGGGCCGAAGGGCCTGTTCTGTGCTGTACTGTTCTATGTTCTATGTTCTAACATCTATGGATTTGTGTTTTGCCTTTATTCCAGAGATAAAGTCCTTTCTGAAGCAGCACAGGGACAGTTGCCTGCTTAAGATCTCCGATTTTGAACTCTTAATTGATTGCTAACTATAAAATCCCTACACTGCAGAAATAGGATTTTGTGTGAGAAGGGACACTAGCAGCAGAGATTCGGATGAGTCCAGGATTGCGGAGGGCAGAATGTGGAAGGCCAGCCAGGAATGCATTTGACCTATCAAGTCTGCACAGACTCTCCGACAGAGCATCTTACCCAGGCCCACTCCCCCACTTTATCCCCGTTACTCCATGCATTTTACTACAGCTAATCCACCTAACCTACACATCTTTGGACACTAAGGGGCAATTTATCATGCGCAATCCACCTAACCTGTACATCTTTGGACTGTGGGAGGGAATCGGAGCATCGGAGGAAACCCGAATAAGACATGGAGAATGTGAAAACTCCATGCAGCCACCCAAGGCCGGAATTGAACCCGGGTCCCTGGCACCGTAAGGCAGCACTGCTAACTGCTGCGCCACCGTGCCGCCCTCTCTTTTGGTCCAAGTTTGAGTTCAATATGAAGGGTTGAAGCTGATGATTGCTGTGTGTGCACTCATGATTGCGTTTGTGCGTGAGTGTGCATGTAAAGTGACACCCACCACAGACTGGGAACTGCTGTTCTAGTTAATTGACCAGTTTAGACCCTGACTCGAATGAACCCTGTTCCAGATTTCTGTCAGAAGGTTTCTTCTTAGATCCTTGAGTGCTTGCAGTTTGATACAGGCAAAATCACTTCTAACATCAGGCTGCTGATCACTGGAAGATTAAGGGTTGCATTGGCTTCTTGTGCAGTTGATGGTTGTTGGGAGACTCGGTTGGCACGGTGTCAGGTGTAGTAATGGGGCTGATAGATAATGTGATGGTGCTTTTAAAGTTTCTAATCTTTATTGTAGCTTGTTATTTGGTGAGAACACACACTTAGCTGCCTCTTCTAGCACCGGTTTCAACCACTCACTCACCGTAAATTTTGCCATCGAGTATTTGCCGTGGTGTTTACCCGGTCCTGCTGATTCTAGGAAATAGGAATTCGTGCTTTGAGCTTTCGTGGCTCCTTGTTTCAATGTATTTGATGGAAAATCTTGGGTGTTTTCCAACTCCTTACTTATTAGCATATTGGGAGCCGGCCCCATCTATCCCTGAGGATTTGCTTCTGGTTGCACTCATTGAATCTATGGTTTCCATCATACTTATATTGATGTAATTAATTCCAGCTTGACTGACTTTGTTGGATGGGGTGGGAGTAGGGGGGGGTGGGGGGGGGGGGGGGGGGCGGCGGTGGGAGTAGGGTTGGGGGGGGGAGTAGGGGGGGTGTGGGAATAGGGGGAGAGGGTGGGGTGGGTTGGGGGGGTGGGGTGGGAGTGGGGGGGGGGTGGAGGGGGAGGGGTGGGGGGGGTGGGTGGTAGCATATGTTGCTGAAGATTTCCCTGGTAAACATTTGAAGGAAGTGATTATCATAAATTCTAACTTTTCAATTCGTACCCTCAAGTTTTGAACCCATTTATAAGTTTAGATTTGACCTCTTCTTCGAAAACCATCCCCCCATACCCTGAAATTATGTTTCCCTCAAGGTCACTTTGACCATTTGCTTCAATGTTCTTGTATTTTTTCCCAGTGAATCCCATTCCCTTTCTCTCACTAGAAGTAGATTTTTTTTTTCTCTTGGGTGAATCTTGCCTATTTTAGATAAACATCCTTCATTCTCAGGGCGACATGGTGACAAGAGTGGTTAGCACTGCTGCCTCACAGCGTCAGGGACCTGGGTTCAATTCCAACCTCTGGTCACTGTCTGTGTGGAGTTTGTATATTCACCCCGTGTCTGTGTGAGTTTCCTCCAGGTGCTCCGGTTTCCTCCCACACTCCAAAGATGTGCGAGTTAGGTGGAGTGGCCATGCTAAATTACCCTTTAGTGTCCCAAGATGTGTAGGGCAGGTGGATTAGCCATGGTAAATGTGTGGGGTTACGGGGATAGGGCAAGGCGGAGGGCCTGGGTAAGAAACTCTCCACTTGGAAAAATACAAACTCTCCAAGAAGATCGCGCATATCGACACAGACATTAAGAAACTCTGTCAGAGAGTTGGTGCAGACTTGATGGGCAGAATGGCCTCCTGTAGGAATTCTGTGATTGTTGCTCTGAAGGTGTTCCACTTGCCTTTCACTTAGATATTTTTGAAAGTCTTCCTCCAATCCATTTGATTTATTTATTCTTATCTCTTTAAAATTAGCCCTTTTTTAGTTTCGGATACCATGTCAAACTTGATCATTTTACGATCATTGCACCCTTGAGTTACGCCAGTTTTAATTTCTGGGGTCATTTACTGACATAGGGTGAAGATGAAAACTGCTTCTTGCTGCAGTGGCCCATGAAGCAGGCTTTTGCAAACTCTGGCACAAAGCCACTTGGGTTGCATATGTTTATATTTGGTTGATTGAAGTTTCTCATTTAAAATAGCTTTCCTGTCATTGGCAAGCCTTGTAATGTAATTGACACTTGCGCGCAGAAGTTGTGCGAATCAGTGCAGGCGCTCAGTGGCATCTGAACTACTGGGTAATCAGTTTCTACTGAGCAGCCAGGCTGAACGGTGCAAATCCTCAGTGCAGGGCATAAATGTGGGGAAAATTAAACACTTTTTAAATCCATAATGTGCCCATGCAGCTGATTCTCTGTCATGGCCCATACAGCATTAATGAATACGATTTTCGTAGCCAATACGGCAGCTGGTCCGGACCCAACGTTTGAGCGACTATCAAAACATGTATCTGAGGGAGGGAGCAAACCAATCCAATCAAATTCAAATCATAGACAGTGCAGAAGGATGCCATTCGTCCCATCGAGTCAGCAACGACTCTCCGACAAAGCATCCCACACAGGCCCACTCCCTGCCCTATCCCCATAACCCCACGCATTTACCCCACTAATTGCCTAATTTAACATTATCTTGGGACGCTAAAGGACAATTTAGCATGGCCAATCCACCTCACCTGTACATAGAAATCATAGAAACCCTACAGTACAGAAAGAGGCCATTCGGCCCATCGAGTCTGCACCGACCACAATCCCACCCAGACCCTACTCCCATATCCCTGCATATTTTACCCACTAATCCCTCTAACCTACGCATCTCAGGACACTAAGGGGCAATTTTAACATGGCCAATCAACTTAACCCGCACATCTTTGGACTGTGGGAGGAAACCGGAGCACCCGGAGGAAACCCACGCAGACACGAGGAGAATGTGCAAGCTCCACACAGACAGTGATCCAAGCCGGGAATCGAACCCAGGTCCCTGGAGCTGTGAAGCAGCAGTGCTAACCACTGTGCTATCATCTTTCGGACTGTGGGAGGAAACTGGAGCACCCGGAGGAAATCCACGCAGACATGGGGAGAATATGCAAGCTTCACCCAGGCATCTTGTGGGTTTTTTTCCCCCAGGACCATAGGGACTGAGGGATTGATTATGGGAAGAACTTTAAACACCAAAGCCAAGGAAAACAAGTTGCCATGGCTTGAAACCCAACAAATGTAACAACCAATAAGACTGAAAAGAATAAGGATCATGTAAATCAGAAAGTATTGATTGGAAAAGTGCCAGTTTGGATTTTAAAGTCTGTGGGTTTTGGGGGGGAATATGTGACTGCTTCCCCACCTCATGAGAAGCATAGTGGTTTCTATGAAATGTTTCCTGAATCACAGAATCTTTACCATGCAGAAGGTGGTAATTTGGCCCATCGAGTCTGCACTGACTCTCTGAAAGAACATTCTACCTTGTTTGTCCCACTCCCCTGCCTTATCCAAGTAACCTTGCACATTCTTGCTTTTCAATTTAGAGTCAGTACACACATACTCGAAGCAGCACATTTCAATTCCTCATCCTTGGTCATGGTCTCCCTGACTTTTTCTCTCTCTCTTTCTCTTACTCTCTCTTTCTTTCTCTCTCTCTCTCTCTCTCTTTTTCTCTCTCTCTCTCTTTCTCTTTCTCTCTCTTTCTTTCTCTCTTTCTCGTTCTCTCTTTCTCTTTCTCTCTTTCTCTCTCTCTCCTCTTGTTGCATGCATCTGTGGGCAGTTGCACCCACATGCGAGTGATTGATTTCTTTGTCCATGTGCCTGCCCATAATCAGCAGCCAGATCCACGTGCTGCCTTGTGACTTGAGATGCGAGTCATGTGCGGAGGTCATATGTAACTGGAATAGTGGGAATTCTGACCCAGCATTCCAGCTTTCACTGAAGTTTGTATGAGGACAGAAGGCAAGAATAGATTGTGCTGTCGTATCTCTGGTCTAACCCAGCTCTGTAGAAAATTCCAAATAATTAGGTAATTTAAAATAAATTACACAAAGCAGTTGGAATAGTGATTGCTGCCAGCTTGAAGAAATGTGTCTACGAGTCAAACTAGGCTGACTTGACAATGATCTGTCTGTGCAGATGGTTTCTCTCACAGTTTATACAGAATGATACATTTCCCCTGCCTCTCCTGAATCCTTCCTTCTCTTCCCTGTTATGTCGAATTTCGACATTGTAATGGGAGTCGACAGTTTTCAATGGTGTAACATTGCATAATTATGGTTGCTAATTTGACATCCTACCCCATGAAACCCCCCCACTCCCTGCCAGTGATGTGACAGCCAATGTTTCCTCTGAGGCTGTGTGACGTTTACTCTCCCCACTTTTCCCCTTCTCCCAACTCCAGGTGACTGTTACTGCTCACACTTCCGTCCCTTCGTCCCCTGGGCTCCCTGCTCATTTTTGTCTTTCAGTTGAAGCAGTGCTGCCAATTTCAATGTTTGTATTTTGTCCTCCAGGTCGTGCGAGTCTCTGGCAGAGAAGAAAGTCGAAGGTGAGCCTGATGTTTGCAGTTTGCTCGTGCTTTCCAGTGGGGATAGCTCGAGGAACAACCTTGCAATGAATAATGCTGAGCCTTGAGTCAAGTTTTCTGGGATGATGGCTTCTTCGTGGTTTAAAAGCAAAATGCTGAGGATGCTGGAAGTTTGAAATAAAAAGAGAAATTTCTGGAAACGCTCAGTAAATCGAGCAATGTCAGTCGAGGGAGGAACAGAATTAACATTTCGGGTCATAGGAGCATAGAAAATGAATTTGCATTTACGTAGTCTTTTTCATAATCACTCGACATCCCAAAGCACTTTACAGCCAATGAAATACTTTGGAAGTGTAGTTGATTTGAGTTGATTTGATTTATTATTGTCACATGTATTAACATACAGTGAAAAGTATTGTTTCTTGCGCGCTATACAGATAGAGCACACTGTTCATAAAAGAGGAAACGAGAGTGTGCAGAATGTAGTGTTACAGTCATAGCTAGGGTGCAGAGAAAGATCAACTTAGTGCGAGGTAGGTCCATTCAAAAGTCTGGCTGGCGGCAGCAGGGAAGAAACTGTTCTTGAGTTGGTTGGTACGTGACCTCAGACTTTTGTATCTTTTTCCCGACAGAAGAAGGTGGGAAAGAGAATGTCCGGAGTGCATGGGGTCCTTGATTATGCTGGCTGCTTTGCCGAGGCAGCGAGAAGTGTAGACAGAGTCAATGGATGGGAGGCTGCTTTGCGAGATGGACAGGGCTACGTTCACAAACCTTTGTAGTTTCTTGCGGTCTTGGGCAGAGCAGTCACTATTGTAATGTAGGAAAGGCGGAGGAGAGGGGGTGGGGGTGGTGGCGGGTGGCAATGATATACTGGTATTGTCACTGGACTGGTAATCCAGAGACCCAGAATAATGCTCTGGGGACCCAGGTTCAGATCCCACCATGGCAGATGGTGATACTTGGATACAATAAAACTTGGAAGTTAAAAGTCTAATGATGACCATGAAACCATTGTCGATTGTTCTGGAAAAAAAACCCTTCTGGTTCACTAATGTCCTTTAGGAAAGGAAAGCTTCCGTCCTTACCTGGTCTGGCTGACATGTGACTCCAGACCCACAGCAATGTGTTTAACTCTTAAATGCCCTCTGGGATGGGCAATAAATGCTGCCACAGCCAGCGATGCCCACATCCCATGAACAAATTTTTAAAAAGCAAGCTCCTGCAAAAAGCAATCTGATCAGAACCAGATAATCTGTTTTCTTGTTGGTTGAAGGATACATATTAACCAGGACAGCGAGGATAACTCCCCTCTTCTTTGAAATCACAATCACCTGGGCAGGCAGGTGAGATTGTTGTTCAACCAAAAGCTGGCATCTCCAGCAGTGTGGCATACTCTCAAGCACGAGACTGTGCTCGAGCCCTGGAGTGCGACTTGAACACAGAACCATGTGACTCTGAGGCAAGAGAGCTCCCAACTGAGACTCAAGAGTTGAGTGACTAGAGAAGTCCTCAGTTGGAGTTGTTGGCAGTCAGTAGGGATCGGTGTTGGGTCCATTGTTGTTTGTCATCTATATCAATGATCTGGATGATAATGTGGTAAATTGGATCAGCAAATTTGCTGATGATACTAAGATTGGAGGTGTAGTGGACAGTGAGGAAGGTTTTCAAAGCTTGCAGAGGGATTTGGACCAACTAGAAAAATGGGCTGAAAAATGGCAAATGGAATTTAACGCAGACAAGTGTGAGATATTGCACTTTGGAAGGACAAACCAAAGAAGAACGTACAGGGTAAATGGTAGGATTCTGAAGAGTGCAGTTGAACAGAGGGATCTGGGAATACAGGTACAGAATTCCCTAAAAGTGACGTCACAGGTGGATAGGGTCGTAAAGAGTACCTTTGGTACATTGGCCTTTTATAAATCGGAGTATCGAGCATAAAAGTTGGAGTGTTATGGTAAGGTTATATAAGGCATTGGTGAGGCCGAATTTGGAGTATTGTGTCCAGTTTTGGTCACCTAGTTACAGGAAGGATGGAAATAAGGTTGAAAGAGTGCAGAGAAGGTTCACAAGGATGTTGCCGGGACTTGAGAAGCTGAGTTACGGAGAGAGATTGAATAGGTTGGGACTTTATTCCCTGGAGCGTAGAAGACTGAGGGGAGATTTGATAGAGGTGTATAAGATTTTGATGGGTATAGATAGAGTGAATGCAAGCAGGCTTTTTCCGCTGAGGCTAGGGGAGAAAAAAACCAGAGGGCATGGGTTAAGGGTGAAAGGAGAAAAGTTTAAAGGGAATATTAGGGGGGGCTTCTTCACGCAGAGAGTGGTGGGAGTGTGGAATGAGCTGCTGGATAAAGTGGTCAATGCGGGGTCACTTTTAACATTTAAGAAAAACTTGGACGGGTTCATGGATGAGAGGGGTGTGGAGGGATATGGTCCAAGTGCAGGTCAGTGGGACTAGGCAAAAAATGGTTCAGCACAGACAAGAAGGGCCAAAAGGCCTGTTTCTGAGCTGTAATTTTCTATGGTTCTATGGTTCTAGTATAATCTGCCGCCACTCACTACTTTAGGCTCATGCAGGGAGAGTGGAGGGTGAACTACTGACAGTTGGATGGTGCTGTGAAACTATAGCCTGGGCAGCATCTTGGGAGAATTGGAGGGTGTAGTGGGGTATTTTTAAAAGGTGGACAATTTATGTCTTAAAAACTTAGACTATACTCAAAAACTCGCAAAAGGCAAAGCCGCTGTTCAAAAGACGTAACTAGATTTATTTGAAATGCAAAAATCAAACAGGACTATCAGTCCATTAACCTACGGCCGTTCAGAGGTCTCCAAGGAGTTAAACAGCTCAGGTTTAGACTTGTGAAACCTCTCCAAAGATCTGAGGCACTCGGCCAAATACCGAACAATTATACCTTTTGTTATCTAAAATTCATTAGCTTAAAATCAATTTCATTTAGTGTTCACACATCAGTCCAGTTTTTGACAAGTATCTCAGTCAATTGCAATCTGCCACTCAGTACAATGATATCTCATTAGTCCATTCAATCCGGACATCTTCCCATTTTGGCTAAACCCACTTCCTGGTTGCGGTGTAACTATGGATGCTTTCCATAGATGAAACCTTTCTCACAGGCACATTGCCAAGACAGAAAGATACATGATTTCTGGGCCCTAAAAATGCATCATCATGTGTCTGGACAATGTATGCCACGATAATGTTACAACATTTGTCCCAAAAACTTGAAACTTTCTAATACTTACTTTTGCTAACTAAGAGATTCCCAGCTTATAGCTCTAACCTTCTGACCTCACCATTACACTTTGCAGCATTTGCTTTTTTTGACTGAGACGAACAATGCATTTTATACATTAAAATCATTCAATACTTTGATACCTATTAACTTTAAAATCATATTCAATTATCTTAATACTGTTACTGAATTCACATATGAGCAAACTGTCCATATTATAAAGAATCATTTAACCCCTTCTCGCTGTCCTGTCACTAAAAAGACTATATCTGTCTGTGAATCTCACTAGCTGATTTAAAATTCCCTTCTACAGAGGGTATTAGACCTAAGCAGAGAAACAAACTGCTCTTTTAAAGTCATTTTCCAAAGAAATCCCTGTCTCGATTAGTATGACCTGGCCTGTTGAATACATTGATGGCTGCAAGTGAACAAAGTGATGTCTGATTTTAACAGCACAATGCAGGGAGTTCCTCAACTCAGCTTCTTTCAGCCTATACTACAGACTGTAATTAGACTCCATGCCCTTGGGATAGGGAGGGAATTGAAAAAAAGGCTCTCAGTTGGGGGAAGGAAAACAGCGAATTCCAACGCCCTGATCTACAGTGACTCACTGGTGAATGTGTGAGGAACAACACTGACAGAAGAAGTGTTGAGCTTATCTGTAATTATCCCCATGTTTGAGGTTTGACATAGATGAAGTATGATTGGCAGGCGTGTTTTCCGTCGGTGGACATGGCGAGACTTTCCAGTCCCGTCGATTTTTACAGCATTTTGGTAGCTTGTCCATTCCGCCACCGGGGTGTTTCTTTTGGCAAGATGGCAAGATCCCACCGGTGGGAAGGGCCAGGAAATCCCACCCGTGCCTTCAAGGGAAGAGAAGAGGAAATTAAATTTTCTTTTTAAAAAGAAAAAAAATGGATATAAAATGAATGAATCTGCTCATTGTAACCATTGTTTGTCAGTTAGACCCAGACATTGCTTCTGGTGGTATTTCCAGAACACTCTACTGAACTGTTGTTCATCTCCGCAGGCGACATTCACAGAGAGAAGAAATTCCGGCCTCACCGACGATTCGGAGATCGCAGAGAAAATGTCATTAGTGCTCGGACATATTTCTACGCGGATGAGTCCAAATGTGACCAATACATGGAGACCTTTTTAAAATGCATCGCAGCATCTGGTATGACTCCCATTTCTATTGGTGCTGAGGGTACTTTATTACAGAATGAATGGCATGTGGGCTCTGTGTGAGTAAAGGTGTTGTATCTTTCCATAGCTAGACATTAAAGGTTACTTGATTCGGCTTATGGCACCAGCTAAGGTGGGCATGTTTCTAGGATCTGTACAATATCTGTAGATATTGTTGGTGAGTGGCAATTTGTACAGTAATTACTGGCAGCGAATGTGTTGTTCCTTACTGATGTTTTCTCACTGTTCAGTGGTAACAACAATGCTGCCTTGCGTTACCTGGGTTACTCCTTAAATAGCCGGTTATTCTTTTCAATGCGGAGTTTGGTGGTGAGCTAGTGACTGTTCAGCTCTCTGACGATTCTTAACCTCTCTTGGTGTCTTTTGCAGCTGGCAGTTCTGACGATGGATTTTCTGCTATCAAGTTGACAGCACTGGGGAGACCACAGTTCCTGGTAAGGTTCTAGTCCTGCTTTATGGTGGGGGTGGGGAGAGGACTAGTTGCAGGGACGGTGATCTGAGATTGAACCTGATGTTCTGTAATTCCTCTGCAATTCTTGTGCTTTTACTCCCATCTTTGTAGCTACAGTTCTCCGAAGTCCTGGTGAAATGGCGTGGTTTTTTCCGCCAGTTTGCTGCTGAGCAGGGAAAGGAGGGTCTGGCTGCTGTGGACACAAAGCTGGATTTGGAGAGACTGCAAGTGAGTGAGGGGATGGCTATGGCTTGTGGGCACTGGCTGGGGTGCAGAAAGAGGCAAACCAGATATCGTCAGCTGTACTGCACTGTACTGCAGCGCTGGCTTGCGTGGACCATAACGAGTCACTGTGCACGGTGGCACAGTGGTTAGCACTGCTGCCTCACAGCGCCAAGGACCCGGGTTCAATTCCGGCCTTGGATGGAGTTTGCACTTTCTCCTTTGTCTGTGTGGGTTTCCTCCCACACTCGAGGGATATGCAGGTTAGATGGATTGGTCATGCTAAATTGCCCCTTAGTGTCAGGGGGATTAGCAAGATAAGTGCGTGGGGACACGGGGATAGGGCCTCAGTTGGCAGTGCAGGCTTGATGGGCCGAATGGCCTCCTTCTGCACTGCAGGGATTCTATGGTCTTAATGACATTAACATCAGTGCACAACTTTTGATACAGCCTTTATCTTTGTTATTCCTGGGGACTGTAGGGAACAGAATTGGTGCAAACCAGACAGGCAGTCTAGAGGTTCTGCTGGGTCTATGTCTCATTCTCCAATCTAGCCCGTACTCCACTCTACCAACCTGCTTTAGTTATTACATCATTAACATAGAACTACTGCGATGACATTCCTTGTCAAGCAGCTTCTTGCTGCTCCAATCAATCTTGCCCATGTGATGGAGGTTTGCTTTGGGCAGCACGATGGCACAGTGGTTAGCACTGCTGCCTCAAAGTGCCAGGGAGCTGGGTTGAATTCTGGCCTCAGTCACTGTGCATGTAGTTTGCATGTTCTCCCCGTGTCTGCGTGGGTTTCCTCCGAGTGCTCCTGTTTCCTCCCACAGTCCAAAAGATGTGTGGGTTAGGTGGTTTGGCCATGCTAAATTGCACCTTAGTGTCAGGGAGACTAGCAGGGTGAATATGTGGGGTCACGGGGATAGGGCCTGGGTGGGATTGTTGTTGGTGCAGGCATGATGGGTGAAATGGCCTCCTTCTGCACTGTAGGGATTCCAATGGTCAGGTGTTAAAGTGGAGGCTCGATGACTATTTCTAATTTGGCAATAGTGAATGCTATTTTCATTTTTGGAAACGTGTTAAGAAAAATGAACCCCAATGCTAAAATTGTCATTCTTTTTCCCCGTTTTCTCTTTGCTTTCTACCACAGAACAGCTTGGCTAAACTTGGCATAGCCACCTTGGAAGAGATCAGCCATTGGTTTACTGGAGAGAACATTGGACTGTCTGGGTAAGCACCTGGTTCAAGCGCACTTCTCTGCATCTCACTGTGCGTGTGTGTGTGTACGGCTGTGGGCACTGTTTACTGACATCCTCTGCTTTTCTAGAATGTTCTGTGCAAGTTTCATAGGCTGTGACCCAGCGGTGCTGACATTAACGTTAATTACACAGCAGAGATACGAGGGAGATTCCTGGTACCCACGCAATGGCCCGCTTGGGGAAGTGCAAGTTTTCAAGTGCAGGAGGAGGTGTAGCGCGTGAACAAGTTTAATGAACCAGTCACATGAGGATCCTCCACCATAAAGAGGTATCCTCAGGTATTCCGACAGGTATGGTCGAACTCTGTAAACGCGATGGTCAGTTGCCCTGTGCACGTGCGCCCTCACATGCTCCTAACAGCTCTCTCCACCACCTCCGCCCCCACCCATCCTCCTCCCATCCATTGTCTAAAGTTACTAATTTGGTATGTAATAATTGAAACTGGACTGTCATTCCTGCAAGTAGTAAATTGTTGTTGGAATTTTTTTTAATTGTTAGTTTTAAATGTTCACGTTTTTTCCTATTTCGCAATCAAATCTTTCTCTCCTTTTCTAGTATCTCATTTGACTCAAAATTTACCCTGTTTCCTTCCGTGTTGTTCCTCAATCGCTTCCTCATTGTTAAATCTTACTGAGTAAGGAGCTGGACTATTGTTCCCAGGGTCCAGATGCCCTGGTTATGCTAATTAATAGCTTGCACTTTCAGCAACCTGTCGGGCAAAGATTCTTGAGACAAAGGGTGAGAGAGGATTTTTAAATAATGGAGCTTGTTAGGACTTGCCCCACTGCAGCAAATTCTAGACTTTGGAGTAAAGCTCATTCTTGGCTACATTTAGTGAGCCAGTGAGATCTGTTCCAGACTAGTCAGCAGGGCCTTAGCTTCTGTATGTATTAAGTTAGCTGATCTCAGCCAAGGTTGTCTTTGGATTAAGTACTCCTTTTGATTTGATTTTATATTGTCACATGTATTATTCTACAGTGAAAAGTATTGTTTCCTGCGCACAAAACATACCATACGTAGAGAAGGAAAGAAGAGAGTGCAGAATGTGGTGTTGCAGTCATAGCTAGGGTATAGAGAAAGATCAACTTAATGCGAGGTAGGTCCGTTCAAAGGTTTGATGGCAGCAGGGAAGAAACTGTTCTTGAGTCGGTTGGTACGTGTCCTCAGACTTTTGCATCTTTTTCCCGATGGAAGAGAGTATGTCTAGCGGGTCCTTAGTTATGCTGCCTGCTTTTCCGAGGCAGCGGGAAATGTAGACAGAGTCAATGGATGGGAAGCTGGTTTGCGTGATGGACTGGGCTTCATTCACGATCGTTTGTTGTTCCTGGCAGTCTTGGGCTGAGCAGGAGCCATACCAAGCTGTGATACAACCAGAAAGAATGGTTTTTATGGTGCATCTGTCGTAGCGGACATGCCAAATTTCCTTCGTCTTCTGAGAAAGTAGAGGTGTTGGTGGACTTTCTTAACAATATACTTTTGGCATGTGGGGGGGCCAGAACAGTTTGTTGGTGATCTGGACACCTAAAAACCTGAAGCTCTCGACCATTTCTACTTTGCCCTGGACCAGAGAATGGTAAAATCAGCCCATTCCTGCTCCTGAATGATGCTCAGTGAGTCCTGCTGGAGAGTACTTGTATACATTGCGAATGAAGACAACATTGAGTGCGAATTTAATTTCTTGTATGGCTGAATAGCCTCATTGTCCAGATTCACACACTCCATAGAATGGTTACAGCACAGAAGGAGGCCATTTGGCCTGTCTTGACTGTGCTAGCCTGCCACAAGGGCAATTCAGCTAGTCCCACCCTCATCTTTTCCCTCTAGCCCTTGCGTTGCTTTTTCTCTTTAGGAGCTTATTCAATTCTCTCTCGAACGCCACGATTGAATCTGTTTCCACCGCACACTCCGGCAGAGGGTTCCAGGTCCTAACCACTCATTGTGTAAAAATAAAAGTATTCCCTCTGGTTGTCTTTAATGCTTTGTCGATCATCTTTAAATCTGTGCTATCTTGTTCCTAACCCTACTGCCAATGGGAGCAGTTTCTCCCTGTATTCTCTGCCCAGACCCCTCATTGTTCTGAAAACCTCTCTTCTCCAAGCAGAACGTTCCCTGCTTTCAAGGTTTATTTATTAGTGTCAGAGGGAGGCTTACATTAACACTGCAATGAAGTTATTGAGAAAATCCCCTAGTCGCCTCACTCTGGCGCCTGAGGGAGAATTTAGCATGGCCAATGCACCTCACCAGCACGTCTTTCAGAATGTGGGAGGAAACCGGAAAAAAACATACGCAGACACGGGGAGAACATGCAAACTCCAGACAGACAGTGACCCAAGCCGGGAATCAAACCGGTTCCTGGCGCTGTGAGGCAGCAGCGCTAACCACTGTGCCACCGTGCATCTGTGCAACTGAAGTTCCTCATTCCAGGAAACATTGTGGTAAATCTTTTTCCGCACTCTTTCTAAAGCCTTCACGTGCTTTCCAAAGTGTGGCGTTCAGAATTGGGCACACTATTCCGGTTAAGGCCGAACCAGTGTTTTAATAAATGTTCACCATAGCTTCCTTGCTCTTGTACTCTGTCCCTCTATTTATAAAGCCCAAGATATTGTATACTTCATTAATAGTTTTCTCAACCTTCCCTATCACCTTCAGCAGTTTGTGCACAGGCCCTCAAATCCCTCTGCTCCGGCACCCACATTAGAATTGTATCTTTTATTCCCCCTCCTTGTTCCTCTGACCATAACGTATCACTTCACATTTTTCTGTGTGAATACTTGCTCACATGGGATGGCTGTTGGTGTCCAAGAAACAGTATCGCAGAAACGGCATCTGTCTGTACGAGGAGAATGAACGAAGTTGACATGGGGAGAAGGTAGTAAAAGAACTGGTGAAAATAATGAAACTGTGTCCATTTTGGTTCATTGGTGCACATGTCCCGTGGGGAAATTGTCACGCGTGTGCTCACTATTGGATTGTGTCAGGTTGCTGACATCAGCACATCCTTTATCATGATACTGACTCCTGTGTATCTTGTTTTCTTTTCAGCACGGTAGACCTGTTGGACTGGAACAACCTGATTGACAACCGTACAAAAGTTGCCAAGCTCTTTGTAGTTCCAAATCTGAAGGTGCGGAGCAAATGTGTTGGTCGGTAGGGTTGTGAAATACATGTATGGGATATTTGTGTTGAGGAAATGATGCCCGTGTAAGTCAGGGTGGTAACTAATGTCATGTCGCTCTCTTTAGTTCAGAGCTTGGCAGATTCTTCACTCTGCAGTTCCTGGGGGGACAGCTTCAGTAATGCTGATTCTTCCACCCCAGCCAGTTCAGAGATCACCACCCCTAATGCCAGAGGTGGGAACGTTATAACGGAAGTGGTGCCTCACGCTTGCGAGGTGTGCCACAGAGCTCACCGCCCCAGTTCACCCGACAGCAGCCAGAATGGCTCACCACCCCTGTGAGCTGAAGGGGAAAAAAAATCTGGTGAATGTCTTAGCTTCCCGTTAAAACACTGTCTCTTCAGAATGAATGAAGTAATCGCAGTCCTCCAGGCTTGCTTACCCTGATCCAGTAAAGGCTTGGAGATCTCCTTTTCACCAATAGCAGAGCCAATCCCTGCTAAAAGCAGGCACAGGTTCCACATGAACACATCAAGAATTCTCCCAGACTCCACAACCCTTCTGAAGGCGAGAGCATACGAGCCCCTCGGACCTTCTCCCACTCCAGAATTTAGAAGACCACAATTTGATGGGGCACGATCCAAGCTGAATGAGGTACTATTCCAAATTGTAGTCCTCTGGATGTTGTTAAGACTGTTTTTATCCCTTCAGTCCCAGGAGTTTCAGAAACACTTGTATCTTGATGAAGCTTGACCTTTCCTTGACACTTTACTCCCCGGGTATTTTTAACCAAGCTGTTTTGCATACTTCTGTTTTGAAGTTCTTTTATTTTTGTCCCCATGTTGCTTGCTGGAAGGTTTTGACATAATGGACAGCAATATCCTTTACATACGGATTAAGCTCTGTCTGTTTTATTTCACCAGCGTTCCATTGTTCAGTGAGATGTGAAGTGAAGCTCCCAGTCCAAGGATGTGCGGGTTAGGTGCATTGGCCATGCTAAATTGCCCCTTAGTGTCCTGGGATGCGTGGGGTTAGAGGGATTAGTGGGGTAATGGTGATTGGGCCTGGGTGGGATTGTTGTCGGTGCAGACTCGATGGGCCGAATGGCCTCCTTCTGCACTGTAGGGCTTCTAGGATTTCTATTGCACCACAGAGTCACAGAATGGTTACAGCACGGAAGGAGGCCATTCAACCCTGTCGTGTCCGCACTGGCTTTCCCAAGAAGCAATTTAGCTCCTGCTACTCCCCGGCCTCCTCCCAGCAACCCCAGCGATGTGCGGGTCACGTTGATTGGCCATGCTAAATTGCCCATAGTGTCAGGGGACTAGCAGGGTAAATAGCAGGGTGGAGTTTAAGGGGTTTGGGTGGGATTGTGGTTGGTGCAGGCTCAATGGGCCGAATGGCCTCCTTCTGCACTGTAGGGATTCTATGATTCACCTTTTAAGACTCTCCTTTTTAAAGAAACTCTGTTGATCAAGGATTTGACGACCTGTTCCAATGTAACTATCTTTGACTTGGTGGCGATTTTCTTTCCCGAATAAAGCCCTGTACAGCACATTGGGACCGTATTGCAAATTGAAAGGTGCTATTGAAATACAAGCTATGTTGGTGTGCAGTTGTTGCGGGTGTCTGCGACTGTGTCAACCTGCGCACCCACGTCAAGAGATGACTGTGAAGGAGTGACGGCTGGTTGTGCTTTTCCTGCAGACGGGCGAGATTGAACCACTTCTGCTACAGTTCACAGAGGAGGAGGAGCTGCAGATGAAGAGGATGTTGCAGAGGATGGACGTCTTGGCAAAGGTAGGATGGGCCAAAGGGCACAGAGCCCCAACTGATTTGATTTGATTTATTATTGTCACATGTATTAGTGTACAGTGAAAAATATCATTTCTTGCGCACTTACCAGACAAAGAGAAGGAAAGGAGAGAGTGCAGAATGTAGTGTTACAGCCATAGCTAGAGTGTAGAGAAAGATCAACTTAATACAAGGTAGGTCCATTCAAAAGTCTGACGGCAACAGGGAAGAAGCTGTTCTTCAGTCGGTTGGTACGTGACCTCAGACTTTTGTATCTTTTTCCCGACGGAAGAAGGTGGAAGAGAGAATGTCCGGGGTGCGTGGGGTCCTTAATTATGCTGGCTGCTTTGCCGAGGCACTGGAAGTGTTTGATGGTGTAGAACATAGAACATAGAACATTACAGCGCAGAACAGGCCCTTCGGCCCACGATGTTGCACCGACCAGTTAAAAAAAAAACTGTGACCCTCCAACCTAAACCAATTTCTTTTCGTCCATGAACCTATCTACGGATCTCTTAAACGCCCCCAAACTAGGCGCATTTACTACTGATGCTGGCAGGGCATTCCAATCCCTCACCACCCTCTGGGTAAAGAACCTACCCCTGACATCGGTTCTATAACTACCCCCCCTCAATTTAAAGCCATGCCCCCTCGTGCTGGATTTCTCCATCAGAGGAAAAAGGCTATCACTATCCACCCTATCTAAACCTCTAATCATCTTATATGTTTCAATAAGATCCCCTCTTAGCCGCCGCCTTTCCAGCGAAAACAATCCCAAATCCCTCAGCCTCTCCTCATAGGATCTCCCCTCCATACCAGGCAACATCCTGGTAAACCTCCTCTGCACCCTCTCCAAAGCCTCCACATCCTTCCTGTAATGTGGGGACCAGAACTGCACACAGTACTCCAAGTGCGGCCGCACCAGAGTTGTGTACAGTTGCAACATAACGCTACGACTCCTAAATTCAATCCCCCTACCAATAAACGTGTGGAGGAGGCGCTCTCGGTTCACCTGAACCGCAGTGCTGTTGCTTCCCAGCCACTCCTACATTTCTCCTGCACACAAATGTTCTTTAGACCCTTTAAAAACAAAGAACAATACAGCACAGGAACAGGCCCTTCGGCCCTCCAAGCCTGTGCCGCTCCCTGGTCCAAACTAGACCATTCTTTTGTATCCCTCCATTCCCACTCCGTTCATATGGCTGTCTAGATAAGTCTTAAACGTTCCCAGTGTGTCCGCCTCCACCACCTTGCCTGGCAGCACATTCCAGGCCCCCACCACAGATTTAGTTGGTGTTCAGTCAGAAAGTCAGTTGCCACATGACCGCACGATGAAGCAGCCAAAGACCTGACTTTGTGAGTCAACCACAGTGAAGTTTGCGTTTTATTTGAGAGAAGCACGGAGATGTCCTAACTCTCGTGATCTGGGACTAAAACAGTCGCTTTTTGACATTCCCACTCTGCACAGGAAGCCTTGCAGAAGAAGGTCCGCCTCATGGTCGACGCCGAGCAGACCTATTTCCAGCCGGCTATCAGCAGACTGACCCTGGAGATGCAGCGGAAATTCAACACCAAGAAGCCCGTCATCTTCAACACCTACCAGTGCTACCTGAAGGTGAGGCACTGCGGGGGCGGGGGGGATATTTGAAAACAGTGAGATATAGGATACCAGGACAAGTTCTGCTGCTCTTACAAGTGGTAGCCCTGATGTGGAGATGCCGGCGTTGGACTGGAGTAAACACAGTAAAAAGTCTCACAACACCAGTTTAAAGTCTAACAGGTTTATTTGGTAGCACAAGCACTAGCTTTCGGAATGCTGCCCCTCACCTGATGAAGGGGCAGCGCTACGAAAGCTAGTGGCTTGTGCTTACAAATGGTGCCATGGGATCTTTTACTTTCACTGGAAATGAGAGACTGGGCCATGTTTAATATCTGTAGGTCCGTTCATTCCTCAGAATAGACGAAGACAGCAGTGGGACATTGAATTTGTTTTATTGAGCAGAATTTTTAAATGAACACATTACAGAGAAAGAAAAGAAAGATTTACCAGAGAGAGAGAGAGAGAGAGAAAAAGATAGAAACCAAAAGAGAAAATGCTGGAAAATCTCAGCAAGTCTGGCAGCATCTCTAAGGAGAGAAAAGAGCTGGTGTTTTGAGTCCAGATGACCCTTTGTCAAAGAGAGAGAGATAGATACCATCAAAAGCCAGTCCTGACACAGGCTTGACCCAAACCTCACTGAACACATACGACTATACGACTGTATAACTTTTCCATTATCTCGTACGAAAATCGCTTGGTACGAGCTGTGTCTCCAACTTTCAGAAACAATTTGCAGCTGTGGCCATGAAAGCTTTGTTTTGGCTTATGAGAAAGCCATTTCTGCTCGCATTGTACTTTCAAAGATTGCAGTCAATTTTCAAGCTAGTCCCAGCATGCCTGCTGAGTTTAAAATGTGGTCAAGTTAATTCTAAAAGCTTAGCATTTAGTTACATAGGCAGAAATATCTTAAAATGAAGTCTTTGCATTAACTGAAACAAACCATACAAAGGATCCCACAATATCTCAACCAAAAGATGGCACACTTAACAGTGCAGTAGTCCACCAGTACTGCACATAAGTGCCATCCTACATCATGTGCTTGAGAGATAAAATGGGACTAGAGCTATTGGCTTCTTTCTTTTGTCAAGTGTGCTACCAACTAATACCTGATCTAGGAAGGGAGATGAATAGCACAGATGGAGGTCAGGGCATCCCAGAGCAGTGTGGAGTGTCCATTGGCCCAGTAAGGGATAGGGAACGTGAGCCAAGCTTTGAACAATCCAATTAGACACTGGCTGATTCTGTCGCTGGACTGCTGTACCAAAGTTGCACTGACGGTTTCCTATTTCCTTTCTATCCCCCAGGACGCTTATGATACCGTTACTGTGGATGTGGAACTGTCCCGCCGGGAAAACTGGTACTTTGGAGCAAAGCTGGTGCGGGGTGCATACATGGCCCAGGAACGAAAACGTGCCCAGGAGATTGGATACGAGGATCCCATCAATAAAACCTATGAAGACACAAATGCCATGTATCACAGGTAGGGATCCTTGCCTTAACTGTGCACAAGGAATGAAGTGAGCTTGCTATGCGTCTGCACTGAGAGGAGTTTCTCTCTATCTCTTTCCTTTGAGGGCAGGCGTTGCACTCGTTGAGGTTGGGTGGCACAGGAAGATCCCCATAATTGCACTAGCTGATGAGAAGGCTTGGGGCGTGTACGCAGATGGATGTTGCACTCTGGCCTTAGTTCAGCAGCTCCTTGTGGAGCATTTTGACCACCGTGGCCTTTTTAAGGCAGGTTGGCTGGCATTGCCAAACCTCCTGGCTTGGCTGTGGATTAATCAACTAGTCATATCATGTTAAAGAAAGCTCACATGCGCACACAAGTCGACTCAATGATATGACAGAATGCAGGAGGAGGGCTTCCTCCAAAGTTGCTACTGCCCTTCAATGAGGTCGCAGTGCAGTTCAGTTACCACCTGGTCAGTTGCTTTATTTATTAGTGTCACAAGTAGGCTTACATTAACCCTGCAATGAAGTTACTGTGAAAATCCCCTAGTCACCATACTCGGGCGCCTGTTCGGGTACACTGAGGGAGAATTTAGCATGGTCAATGCACCTAACCAGCACGTCTTTCGGACTGTGGGAGGAAACCGGAGCACCCGGAGGAAACCCACACAGCACTGGGAGAACGTGCAGACTCTGCACAGACAGTGACCCAAGCCGGGAATTAAACCCAGGTCCCTGGTGCTGTGAGGCAGCAGTGCGAACCACTGTGCCTTCCACTGTGTGAACAGAATTGGACTCGAGTCAAAGTAACAGCAGTAAGCATTTTATGTCCAACCTGCCTCGAATAGGTCGCTTATTATTCCTGTTGGCCTTGTATCTGATGGGCAGGTGCTGGGTTTCTGGAGTTTCTGATCTTCTGTTGTTGTTATTCAGGTGCTTGGATTACATCCTGGAGGAAATCAAAGTGAACAAGAAGGCCAACGTAATGGTGGCCTCGCACAATGAGAAATCAGTTGCATGTACACTGCACAGGTAACGGAGGAATGTTTGACAATGCATCTTTTTGGGTGCCGCATTGCTGATGTGATTCTGGGATCAGAAATATGGTTACATTATACCAGTGCTTTTATACTCTGCCACAGGTGGGGGTTGTGGAATTGAGGGACCATTGATCGGCCAGCTGGGATCTTGTCTTGTCTCTTTCCTCCTCCTGACTTCCATTGCACGGTGGCACAGTGGTTAGCACCGCTGCCTCACAGTGCCAGGGACCTGGGTTCGATTCCTGGCTTGGGTCACTGTCTGTGCGGAGTCTGCACATTCTCCCCGTGTCTGCGTGGGTTTCCTCTGGGTGCTCCGGTTTCCTCCCACAGTCCAAAGATGTGCAGGTTAGGTGGATTGGCCATGTTAAATTGCCCCTTAGTGTCCAAAGATGTGTGGGTTTGGAGGGATTAGCGGGGTAAATACATGGGGTTACAGGAATAGGGCCTGAGTAAAATGCTTTGTCAGAGAATCGGTGCAGACTCGATGGGCCGAATGACGACCTTCTGCACTGTATGGATTCTATTCTGACACCAACAGCTGTTGTTTCTTGGCTTTTTGGCCAATAGCAGTGTCGGTTCAAGCCCAAGGTGGGGTGCAATGCCTCATATTGTCAGCTTGGATCGTGGTTGTCCCTTTTATGGACACCATGAGTTGGAATCAATTGGATTTTGAATGGATTTGGGTTTGCCTGGACCTTTCTGAGCATTGGCTTTGTAACTATAAGGATGGAGTAAAAAATTTTAAAATATCTTTGGAAGGATTCTTATTGGTTTAAAAACTAGTCCGGGTGTTCTGAATAAAATAAAAGAAATTGTCCTTGCTTGTTTGAAACCACTCCCTCTTTCAGTGGCTCCAGAGTGGATCCATGAGAGCTTTTGAATCTTTTATTTGTACCCCGCAGCGTGAATTACTTTTCACCCATCAGAAAGGAGCACAATGCTGGACATTGTGGGGATAAGAAAAATATCAGCCATGATTGAATGGTGGAGCAGACTCGATGGGCCGAGTGGCCTAATTCTGCTCCCATGTCTTATGGTCTTATTGTGGGAGTAGGGATGTGAATGTTGGGGTCTCTTTTTCTTCCCGTTGCTGATCCTCAATGCACCACCCCCCACCCTCCCTTAGGCCTCACTATATTTCAGCTGCAGATTTTCTCATGCTCTCTTGCTTTTATTGATGTTGCAGCTCAGGACACTCCAAGCCTTGGCTTGTGTAGCATCAGCATCCATGTCCTTGAGCCAGGCTGTGGAGTTATAGTCAAGTTTTAATGAATAGAGGGGAACTGTTGTGATTCTGACCTGACCTCTTAGCCATCCCACTATCTCTGCTGCTTGTGCAGGAAGTAAATCTGACCTCAAGATGTGCCCACTTGAACATTTATTCCTTAGTTATAAACTCTCTTGTTCTTTTCCTCACAGAATGCATGAGCTTGGGCTCCATCCGTCTGCTAAGAAAGTCTACTTTGGCCAATTACTGGGCATGTCTGATCAGATCAGCTTCCCCCTTGGTATGTGAACCAGAAACACAATTATCCTACACTTGTATTTATTTATTCATTCATTCATGGGACATGGGTGGCGCTGGCTGGCCAACATTTATTGCCCATCCCTCTTTGCCCGAAGGCAGTTGAAAGTCAACCACATTGCTGTGGCTCTGGAGTCGCATGTATGCCAGACCAGGTAAGAACGGAAGATTTCCTTCCCTAAAGAAGAGCCAGATAGAGTTTTCCTACAATCGACAATGGTTTCATGGTCATCAGTAGACTCTTAATTCCAGATATTTTTTATTGAATTCAAATTCCACCATCTGCTGTGGCGGGATTCAAACCCGGGTCCCCAGTTTCTGGACTGATGGTCCAGCGATATCACTAGGTGGTGAATGCCTGGAACGCGCTGACGGAGGAGGTGGTGGAAGCAGATTCTGTAACAACGTTCAAGAGGCATCTGGATAGATACATGAATAGGCAGGGAATAGAGGGATATGGACCACATAGAGGCAAGAAAATATGAGATGAGGGAGGCATTTGTGTCGGCACAGACTTGGAGGCTGAACGGCCTGTTACTGTGCTGTATTCTTTGTAGGTACCAAAAACACAATACCAAAAATATCAGGAATACGGCCAGTCGCACTTGACTCGTGCTCCAGGGAGTGGTGCTCTTAAGTTAATCCTCTTTATTGTGTCTTTCACAGGCCAGGCTGGGTATCCAGTGTACAAGTACGTCCCCTATGGTCCAGTGGAAGAGGTTTTGCCCTACCTGTCCAGACGTGCACAAGAAAACCGGGGCATGGTGGCAGGAACCCAACGGGAACGAGAACTCCTGTGGAATGAGCTGAAACGCAGGACCTTAAAGGGGGACCTATTCAAGGCTGCGTATTAAGAAGGGCGTGTGCAAGAGGAGGGCCTGGCACTCTGGTTTAACAAGATGACCACTCGTGTGGGAGAGGGGGCATAGTCTGTCTGTGTTAAGGCACAGCGTGTTTTAATAGTGTCAGGGAGGGGATGCTCTCCTGTCACTGGATGAGAGGCACTCAAAAGCTCTGGGGACCAGTGTTTCCCTCAAACAAAGCTCGACATAAAAATAATCCTGCTTGGTGGCCTTCATTAGCTGGGCCATCATTGTGCCTTGTTCTTTATCTTGTGCTGAGTGATTATTCAGGCCTTTCCTTCTACTCAATGTCAACCTAACCTATTGGATATGTTGACGTTTTGGTAATATAAATATTTAATTAAATATATAAATATATAGATATATGTTTAAAAAAAAATCCTGACTGGTATTAAGGAGATGGGTGGTGGACATTCTCCTATTTGTTTAGTGTAACTCTGGTAGAAAGGCGACAGTTAAATGATGTTGACACTGCACAGATTTCTGAGGCTTCTGCTGTTGTGCTGCAAAAAGCTGCATTCGACAAGCTAGAAACCTCTCTCGGAAACTCACCCATCGCCCTCCTCGATCTTGCTGCATATTACTCACCACATGTGTTCTTTCATTTTTTCCTTAAGCGGCAATGGCAGTACAAAAGTTTCCCTCCCCTGAAATATTTATCTTAATAACCACCTTCATATTTCTGGGAAGAGCGTTGGGCTGCCTGGCTTCACAGGGGGGTTAGATTTCAAAATTATAGAATCCCTCTAATGCAGGAGGAAGATATTCAGTCCATTGAGCCTGCATCAACTACAATCCCACCCAGGCCCTATCCCCGTAACCCCATGTATTTACCGTGCTAATCCCCTGACACTAAGGGGCAATTTAGCATGGCCAATCAACCTAACCCGCGCATCTTTGGAGTGTGGGAGGAAACCGGAGCACCTGGAGGAAACCCACACAGATACGGGGAGAACGTGCAAACCCCACACAAACAGGGGTGTGGCCGGAATTGAACCAGGGTCTCTGGCGCTATGAGGCAGCAGTGCTAACCTCTGTGCCACCGTGCCGCACTTGGGAGCCTTTCATTTGTCTGATGGCACTTGCGGCAGACAAAACACACATGCTTATGTGTGTTTCACATAGTTTTACATGGAACAGATCACTTAGCCTGTAAACAGAGACTTTAGGTTGAGGGGTGCCACTCCACTTAAAGCATAACTGACCAGGAGACCCTCTTTATAGATGCTCTTGCCACCTGCCATTGACATATTGGAAGGGTTTACAGGCTGATATCCAACCTGTTTGGCCAAGTTATGAACACACCTCCCGTGACCATCAAGTTCTGGAGTGGGTGTCGAACCCGGAGCTTCTGTCTCAGGGCGGGGATGTCACCCACTGTGCCACAAGATCTCCCTGGCAGTTGGATTGCTAGGTTCTTATACTCCAACACGGTTTGCTTGTGAGCACCAGTTGCTGTACAGGATGTGACCTTTCTCACAGATTGAACACTATGTACATCTCACAGGATTGTTGCCAGGTATGATATGGGCTGAATACTCCACTTGGACTGTGCTTGCTAGATTTTTGCAGTGTATCTACGTATGTAAATATTAAGTTACTACTGCAGTTACAGAGTATTGATGAGTGTGACCCCACACTATTGACCTCAACCTCAACACTGGAAATAGACTGAATCATTTTCAATTGTAACTTCATTTATAATGTGAAAATTAGCTCTATTCCGTTATGTGATCTATCAGAGTTCTAGGTAAATGCATTGTTTACGACATAACCCTTAATGTGCCATTGCTTTGTTATAATCTGGCCTCAGAAGCTAAGTCGCTCCATTACGCACAGAAGGAGGAGAGCCAGTTTTTTTTTGTGTTGTCCCATGTGGTTTTTTTTGAGTGTTATGTGTACACTCTATACCTGCTGGGCTGATCTTACTAAAAGCACCTTGCAGTATTTCAGTCAACCTCAAGCACCCTACTTTAAAGGGGAATGTTAGACTTTACCACTGTGTAATGCGTACAGAACTAACTCACAGAGACACTTTCTGTTTTAATTAAAGACTTGCTCAGTTTTTACTGTGTGGGTCACGCGATGTTTGTTGACTGTGATGTGACAATGGAATTATATTCGTGGAGGAAAAACTCCATTTCCATCAGGAGCACTTGTCCCATCAGCCACTTCCACACGTAAAGGCAAACTCCTGCTCCGTTATTCCATCACGCATTTCAAAGGCATCCGAGTTGATAACACGTTGTGCCAGGCCTGGGAATGCCTGGTGGGTTAGCAAGTCATGGATAATCCTCTCTTTTTCTCTCTCCAATCCAACAATGTGCCTCGCCCTTTATCAAAGAAGGGTGTCTGGCTACGTCAGACATCCTACGGCCTTGTAAAGGTGGTGGTGAGCACTTGATGTTGGATTGAGAAAGGATTTCATTGTAGGCAGCAGAGAGAAGAGAGTCTGGGGTGGGGGTGTGGGATTTTAAGCCTGAACACTACAAGCAGTGGATCGGGCTGTTGAATATTTTTAGTTGAAGGGCCCAATTTCAAATGGATCAGTGAACCCAGGCCCCACTATCTAAACTATAGGTCGGAGATCCAACATCCAGCCCCCTCGGGGCAGAGGTCATGCTGGATTCCGGATTTTGGTTTATCCATCATTAGAATTGGGCTGCAGTGCCAGAGACTAACTGCTGCTCGTCAGAATCGCACCCCCCGCCCCCCCCTCCCATTCTTTGAATTGGTTCACTGGATTTGGGGAAAAGAATTGGATCCCAGTGGAAGGAATTAATGGACCCAGGCCCATTGACGGGAGAGTTATTTACAAAACCTTGTCGATGAGTCCGCTAATATTTTATTAAGTGGGAAATCTGTCAACAAGACTTGGAATGCAGCTCCATCACTCTGACTAACCCTGCACACCTTGAGGGAGAGAATCCTGGACGCTGTCCCTCTGTGTCCAGTGATTTGGCGGGGTGGGGGGGGGGGGGGGTGGTGGTAGTGGTGGTTGTGGCGGGTGGGGCAGTGTGGTGGGGGGGGAAAGCTGTAGAAGGATGTGCTGCAGTAGATTTTGGTTCTCTGTTTGCACAACTCTCGCTGATTCTGTCCTCTGGAATCAGCCTAGGAATGGCCTCTTCATTCCCACGCTCACTCGATTTGAGGGACCAGATCCCTCGAGAGAAAAATGTCCAGAGACACTTTCAATTTGTTTAGTTACAGACTTGGTCACTTTTTACTGAGTGGGTCATGAGATGTTTGGTGATTGTGATGTGACAATGGAATGATGGACCGCTGGATTTTGGATAATGTAGCTGTATAAACAGAACATGTAAGTGCTGTATGAAAAGCATGTTTAGTGACACTGTGAAGCAAGCCAGTTTTTACTTTGATCTTTACTTACCTTCATGTCTTTTTCAGAGCCCCTTTATACACACACCTCTCTGAGGTGAGACAAGCCAGCCCAATCTGTGCTGTCCGTGTTGCAGTCCGGAGTGGGTTAGTTCAGTTAGCTGGATGGCTGGTTTGTAATGCAGAGCGATGCCAACAATGTGGGTTCAATTCCCGCACCGACTGAGGTTATTTATGAAGGCCCCGCCTTCTCAACCTTGCCCCTCGTCTGATCCTCAGGGTCAATCAGCACGAGTCAGCTCTCTCCTCTCTCCCCCCCAGCTCCCTCTCCCTCCCCCTCCTATGATCGTAGAATCCCTACAGTACAGAAGGAGCCATTCGGCCCATCGAGTCTGTACCAACCACAATCCCACCCGGGCCCTATCCACATAACCTCACACATTTAACCTGCTAATCCCCTGATGCAAGGGTCAATTTAGCATGGCCAATCAGCCTCACCTGCATATCTTTGGACTGGGAGGAAACCGGAGCACCCGGAGGAAACCCATGCAGACACAGGGAGAACATGCAAACTCCACACAGACGTTGACCCGTGGCTGGAATTGAACCTGAGTCCCTGGCACTTTGAGGCAGCTGTGCTAACCACTGTACCGCTCAAATCTGGGACTATGGAAACATTACTTTTACCTCTTACCCGCTCTGCCCATGTAGCTCAACAGTAGGCCAACGCTTCTTGGAAAGCACTTTCACATTGTTTTGTGGACCCCTTGGAAAGTCTACACAGACCCCTGGGGCCCATGGTTTGCGAACCACTGCCATACTGAACCACGACTGCACTGTTGTGTTGTTGGCCTGGATGCTGAACTGTTGCTGTTACTTTCTCCTTTGTGCCTTTGGAAGGGATCTGATGCCTTATATATTTCTTTGTGTGGGGGCATTGTCTTTGCAGACGTTCATGAAGATCATGAATGGGACTGCACCTTATGACTAAGAATTGGGAGATTTGATCTTTGTGTCTGAAGGGAAAGAATTAACTAATGGTTGAAATGGCTGCCAACACCTGATTTTAGATAAACAGATTTACGTTGCAGAGAATTTTTAAATGTTCACTTGAAAGGTTTGGGGGATATACTGTGTGACGGGGAGAGGGGCGTGTGGCTCAACAACTGTGAAATAAGAGAAGCAAAATGAACTTCAGAAAATATCGGACTCTTAACCACTCGTTTAGATAAGCCTGTACTTTTGTAAGCTTATTGCAAGTTCTTACTTCCTGAAGGACTTGATCAGTTCAGAATGCCTGTTTCAAAGTTACTATTAGTTTTCTTCAAAGTGCCCGAGGCATAGGGCCATAAGGGGTGAAGTTTGATTATGTGTCTTAGCTGCTAATGTAGTGTTGCTTCGTGCCAACCCTACAGCGAACATAACTGGAGAGATCACTCGGCCATCCGATTATTTAAACTGGAGAAAGGGAGTGATCTGTATCCACTTGGGAACTCTGATGGCTAAGGGGTTTATTTTAACTTCTTAAAAAATGTTTTCCTGTGTTCTCTACTGATTTACCTTCTGTGTGTTTCAGGTTTTCAATAAATATATTTGTGTATAGATTGCTTACAATGTGTGTGTTTTGATTTTAAATGTTCGAGCCAGCCGAACACCTGATAAAATGTGCTTGACTGTCCAACTGACTGAGCAGTTCGAAAAATGGTGCAAATACACAACAGATCCCTTGGCATCAGAAAAAAGGACAACTTTAATGTGTCTATTCATACAATAGAAGTATTGGCTCATTGTCTTCAGGGGCTGCACGATGGCACAGTGGTTAGCCCTGCTGTCTCACAGTGCCAGGGACCCAGGTTCAATTCCAACCTCAGGTCACTCACTGTGTGGAGTTTGCACGTTCTCTCTGTGTCTACGTGGGTTTTGGCTGGGTGCTCCGGTTTCCTCCCACAGTCTAAAGATGTGCAGGTTAGGTGGATTGGCCGTGGTGAATTGTCCCTTAAGATGTGTAGGTTAGGGGAATTAGGGGGGGTAAATATGTGGGGTTACGGGGATAGGGCCTGGTTGGGATGCTCTTTTGGGGAGTCGGTGCAGATTCAATGGACTGAATGGCCTCCTTCTGCGCTGTAAGGATTCAATGAGATGTTGACATATCTGCCAGGGATTTTGGTCCTTTTAAGTTTACTTCTCCCTGCCCCCCAACTTTTATCAATAAATCCACGCAAGTAAAGTTTGTTTGTCCAGTCAGAGGTTTAGAATCACCCCATTTGTCTAACTTTAGAGAGATTAGTTGGGAATGAGCAAACGTTTCAGGGTCCCGCTGGCTTTTAACTGCACAGTTAATCAGAACACAGCAGCTGGTGAACATCCAAATATTAATCAAAACATACAGTTGGTCAGTCAGAATCTGCTAAGAGAAAAAGCCATTCGCGTATCAGGTGTGTACTCTAACACAGCATGGATAGGGCTGCTGGTTATTGACCTAACAATGTCATCCCAAGCAATGACTTGTTAGCTGACCTGGAGGCAGGCGAGAAGAATCCCCGTCTTGCGGCCAATCTGTTCCTTCGATTCTTGTTGCTGATCTTTGTTGGTTTGTCAATTATCGACTGCCCTGGGTGCTGTGGACCTCACTGGCTCCAGCAGGGATCCATTGTGGATTCTGCACAGCAAATCAGCCCAGTTATCTATCTTTGTAACAAATTGACCCCTAAATGAATCCTCCCTCCCCAGCAGGGTGGCTGACAATTGGTCATTAAATAAACTAGTGGGAACAGGGTTGCTCTTGCCAGCCCACAGTGTTCCATCAAATCATTCATGTTAATTGTGGGCAAATGAGCGCACAGATGTTGTTTTGAAAAATTATGAGCTTGAGTGACTCCCTCCCGCATCTTTTGAACAACACAACAGAGCACAGAATGAATGCATTCGATATCATCTCCTAACCAATGACTGGTGTTTTTACCAGTTGGGGGACCTTTGTTTTTAACATGTGTTCTGTGGGAAGATTCTGAATGAAGGCCTGTTTTCCCACCGACATAAGAGAACAAACACTTATTGTGCAATACCTGACCGCTGGTTGAACTGGCAAGGGTTTGAACATGTGATACTGAGTGAAATAAAATTATTTTTCTTGGCAGTACTAGATCTTCCTTTTTCGGATATTCCTCATGCATCTTCCCACACAATTCCACCTATGCAGTGCTGAGCTGTGATTTGCGAGAAGTGACGTTGTGTGGTCACATCACTCCAAACCACTTGTTAGTACACAAGGCTGCAAGAGCAATGCAAGATCCTTGTCAAGATCAGTACAGCTCTGACAACGTGCGAGAAGCTCAACACCATCCAGGACAAAGCAGCCTGCTTGATAGGGATACCATCCACAAACATTTACTCCCTCCACCACCAATGCACAGTGGCAGCACTGTGTATCATCCTCAAGATGCACTGCAGTAGCTCACCAAGGTTTCTTAGGCATCATCGCCCAAACTCATGACCACTACCATATAAAAGGCCTAGGGCAGCAGGTACCAGGGAGCATCCCCACTTGGATATTCCCCTACATCCTGACTTGGAATGATATTGCTGTTATTTCACCGTCACTGGGTTAAAGTCCTGGAATACCCTCCCTAACAACACGGTGGGTGTACCTACACCCCAATTCCAAAAGGCAGCTCAGCACCTCAAGGGCAGCTAGAGATGGACAATAAATACTGGCCTAGTCAGCAATGCCAACATCCCATGAATGAACAAAAATAAAGTACATAATCGCTGCTAATCCACTGTGCTATTTGGACAGTATAATGGAGTTTAGCAATATTCCTAAGCTTGCATAGAAACAGATCGATGCATAAATACACAATGGGAACGGCAGTTATGAATCAGTACATCAGAAAGCACTTAATTGATGGAAAATGTTGCAGAAAACAAGTTGACACAAATCTGCTATACCTGAAGCTTCCATCATTGAGCACTCAACTTAGCTACAATTATCAAGTACATTTTGGATGACCAGAAGGTGTGAAGTAGAGGATGAGATTCCGTTTGAATGATTATTGGTTGACTATCTGGTAACATAAATGAGAGAGAAAAAAAACCTTAGTAATTTGAAATGTTTTGCAGAATCCTCAACTGTGTCTGTGAGGCAGAGGTCAGGAAGTAAGTGCGCCAAATATTTATGAATCTTTAAAGGCTTAGTGGTAAATTAAAATCAATGGCACAAAACACATTGTTTCCAGGATATAAGCTTACTTCAGCTAAGCAGAATATGAAATACTGTCCTCCCAATTCTGGTGATGAAATGACACATTATATAATTCTGATGTAGAAGCCCTCTTCCTTGTTTTTTCTGCTGGTGATAACTTCCAGTAACACAATTACAACAACTTCTTCTTCATCACCCATATAATGGGAATTAAATAATGTAGAACTATGCTGGTCTGAAAATGTCTGATCTTGGAAGCTAAGTAGACTCGAGGCCCGGCTCATACTTGGATGGGAGACTGCCTGGGAATACCAGGTGCAAAAGGTTTATGGACAGCACAGTGGTTAGCACTGCTGCCTCACAGCGCCAGGGACCCAGGTTCGATTCCCGGCTTGGGTCACTGCCTGTGTGGAGTTTGCATTTTCTTCCGCGTCTGCGTGGGTTTCCTCGGATGCTCCAGTTTCCTTCCACAATCCAAAGTTGTGCAGGTTAGGTTGATTGGCTATGCTAAATTGACACTAGTGTTAGGGGGATTAGCAGGGTAAATGTATGGGGTTATGGGAATAGGGCGTGGGTGGGATTATGGTTGGTACACACTTAATGGGCCGAATGGCCTCCTGTACTGGAGGGATTCTATGATTCTAAAATAATCCACAATGCTATTTACAGGGGGGGAGGAGGTGCTACTGCTGACCCTGCAGGAATTTGTCTAGTTAACTTTTGCAAATCAAGTGGAAGGTTAAAAATACCCATCCTATGTCAAATGGAGGAATTAAAAACCTACAGTAACTTAAAGTAGCAGTAGCAGCTTTCCACAGGTACAGGAATCAAGTGACGGTTTCTCCTCCAGTTTTTGTCAATATCGGACATGCAATCATGTCCCAGCAGGAAGTCGTAGAGGAGACAAGGATGGTCTCCAGCAACTAGAATCACGTTTGAGCAAGCCCTATCTTCCAGATGTTGACCTCTTGGGTTTTATATCGATGGGAAATCATGTTTCACCAACTTACTGGGGTTCTTTGAATGAGTAACATGCGCTGTGGATAAAGGGGAACAGGTAGACGTACGGTACTCGGATTTCCAGAAGGCATTTGATAATGTGCCACATCAAAGGCTATTGTGGAAAATAAAAGCTCATGGTGTACATATCAGCATGAATAAAAGACTGGCTGGCTAGCAGAAAACAGAGAGTATGCATAAATTGTTCTATTTCTGATTGGCAGGATATGATGAGTGGAGTCCTCCGAGGGTCTGTGCTGGGGCCTCAACTTGTTACAAGTAGGCTTACATTAACACTGCAATGAAGTTACTGTGAAAATCCCCTAGTCTCCACACTCCAGCGCCTGTTTGGGTACACTGAAGGAGAATTTGACGTGGTCAATGCACCTAACCAGCTCATCTTTCAGACTGTGGGAGGAAACTGAAGCACCTGGAGGACACCCACGCAGACACGGGGAGAACATGCAGACTCCGCACAGAGAGTAACCCAAGGCTGGAAGAGCCTGGGGGGGGGGGGGGGAGGCAGGGGAATGGGGGGCTGAGGTGGGGTCCGGTCACCCACATGCTGCATGCTGTGGGAGGGAGGTTGCCTCTCTTTGCTGAGGGGTTGGTGGTGCCTCCGGACTCTCTGGGTCCAACATGATTGTAGTTTGACTGTAACCCTGATCAGTTGGTTTGCCACATGCAAGAACACTGGTTGTGGATACATTTCAATGTCAGTGTGGATCCAACTTGTGTGAGCAGTGGTTACTATCAGGGGTTTGTGAACTGGTCAACCGTTATTCTGTGGAACTACATCAGACATCTCATGGAGGAATACTATGGGTTTTAACAACAACAAATTGCATTTATAATGCCCTTAATGTAGCAAAATATCCCAAAGTGCTTAATTAGCATATTTAAAAATGATCTTTCGGTCGCCTAAAAACATATTGGACTAGACAGGTGACCCACAGCTTCAGCAAAGTGCTTGGGCAGCATGGTGGCTGTGGTGGACCTCAGTTGTGCCTTTGTCCTATATGGACCACCGTTGTGTGTGCTTGTCATACCTGGACACATCCCCTTCCAGTTTGGGTCCTCCCCTCAGCACCTAGTATAAAGGTGGCTGTCTCCTCCCCCTTGTTCAGTCCAGGTTGGTTATATGGTAGTCTTTCGCCTTATTGATAGCGCATCAGTGGCACTGCTGCCTCACAGCGCCAGGGACCTGGGTTCAATTCTGGCCTTGGGTGACTGTCTGTGTGGAGTTCCTCCTATGTCTGCATGGGTTTCCTCTGGGTTAGATGCAGGCTAGATGGATTGGCCATGCTAAATTGCTCCTTCGTGTCCAAAGATGTGTAGGTTAGGTAAAATGCGTGGTGCTTGTTGGAGGGAAGGTGAGATGCTCTTTCGGAGAGTTGATGCAGACCTGATAGGCCAAAAGACCTCTTTCTGCACTGACTCTATGATTCTATGAAAGCTTTAACCATTACCTACAAGAACTGCAGGTCGCTATGAGTAGAAAGAAACATTCAAATACTCTATGAAAAAAAGGCTTGCGTTCTTATAGTGCCTTTCACAACACAGGATGCTCCAAAGTGTATTACAGCCAATACAGTACTTTTGAAGTGTAGTCACAGTTGTAATGGAGGAAACTTGGCTGCCAATTTATGCACAGCATGATCCCACAAACAACAATGTGGCAATGACCAGATCATTTGTTTTTCATGATGTTGATTGAGAGATGAATGTTGGGTAGGCCAAAGGAGAGGAGAGATTTTCCCTGTTGTTCTCCACGATAGTGCCACTGGATCGTTTACCTCTACCTAACGGCAGGGCCGCGGTTTAAACTCTCATCTGAAAGATGACATGCTCAACAGCGCGGCACTCCATCAGGACTCCTTCAATCAGCCTTTCGTGTCCTTTTGAGTTTTTGTTGGGGGCATGAAGAGACAATTTCTTCTAAACAGTTTAGCCCCATGCTGTTGGCTTCAATTAATTCCTGATCGCTGTCCCATTGGGTTCCGGTGAACGCATTGACACGCTTCAGAAAATGAGCAGTAGCAGACGGTGGTCCATGAAAATGCCTCGGCAGACAAAACATTTTCCACCCCGGCACCTTTTGATTGAAAAAAAGATGGTCAGCTTTCCTCTTACAGGCTGTCAAACCCTCAGTTTAATGAGGCCATCAGCTTATTTGTGTGAACCATGCTGTCATTAGCGTACAACCCGTGGCTGCTTAGCACCCTGCGAACTTCAGAAGGAATCATTATGCACGGAGCCCGCACTAGGCTGCCTGTCAGAGACTACTAATAATGATCGGGCAGATGGGCACAAGCTGTGACACTCTGTAATACAAATACAGTTTGCTCAGCCCAATCTCGCAAATATTAATAACAGCCACTGCATTTAGTGCAAAATGTATGAAGGCTGCCATTGCAATCCAATCAATCTAGCCTATGGCTACGGAGCTCATAGAGTGCGTCTCAATTAATGGCAATTAATGGAGATGTGCCTGATGCATGGAACTCCAGGTATCTCCTCAGGCCTCATTAGGCAGTTCCAACTTGCAGGATTGAAACAAACTTGATGTATACCCAGCTTACACTGGGAAATCTCCCAGCAAAAGCCATTGTTATTATATCGATTCTGCCTTTGAGTTTGCATTTCAGCAAGATATGATAAGGCACTCTAAAGATTTTCTGTACGACCTACCACCTGTGACACTGAGAGCCTGATAACGGTTAAAATATCTCACCTACTTTCCCTATCTGCGTTACTGTTTAACTGAGACTTCCACCAGCCAAAATCTCTCAACTGTACACACTGGCCTAGGCTGCTTTGTTAGCTTTCTGGTAGGCTTGAGCCAGGCACAGCCCCAACAGCGCTCAAAGGGCATATTCTCATTCTCCTCTCCCTCCCTCCCATGAACTTATCAGAGTCAGATGTGGCTACCCATTCCGTATGTGGGTGGGTGGTTGCCACGAAGATGATGCGGCTTAGTTTGAGCAATGAATATAGATGCAGCCCTGGTTTAAGTGATCTGTCAAAGTCGAACAAATGGATCAAGAACATTTCATTTCGTCCAGATCCTGTTCAATTGGCTGGGGAGCAATGCCTTCCAGAGGCCTCAAGAAGAGTAGCCAGAATGTTAAAGTCATAGAATGGCATTTTCATAGAAAACATACAGTGCAGAAGGAGGCCATTCGGCCCATCGAGTTTGCACTGACAACAATCCCACCCGGCCTTTATCTCCATAACCTCACATATTTACCCCGCTAATCCCTCTAACCTACACATCCCGGGACACTAAGGGCAATTTAGCATGGCCAATGCACCTAACCCACACACCTTTGGACTGTGGGTGGAAACCGCAGCACCCGAAGGAAACCCACACAGATACAGGGAGAACGTGCAAACTCCACACAGACAGTGGCCCTAGCTGGGAATTGAACACAGGTCCCTGGAGCTGTGAGACAGCAGTGATAACTACTGTGCCACCGTGCTGCCCAGACTGGCAGGCAGACTGCGCTCTGTTGCTTGGGCTGGGCCACTGACACCTTTTGTGTTACAAACTCCACTTTCCCAAGGCGATGGTGGCCTAAGTTTCTACTTCTGATCAGAAAATTACACTGGGGCCAGACAGTGAGTGCATCTCCATGGTGACCAAAAGCTGCATTTCTGTACCAGAAGCACGCCAAGGCTGTTCTTAGTGTTAATGGGATGTGGGAATGGGCATCATGGTCCCAGTTTATTAACCGGAAAGCAGGGAGCTGGGCGAGCTGGGAGCAGAGAGAGAATTCGGCAGGGTGGGTTCACGGACGTCCCGCCAGTCCAAATCACTTGAATAATTGTGAACTGACCCCAGACAGGTTTGCAAGATTGTTTGGTGTCTCAATAAGAGGTCTGGAGACTTCTGTGTTTGAACATAAACTGTTTACAGTTCATACACAATTATATACATATCTCCAAGGTATAGCCCTGTCAAGGTGTCAGTCCTTCATGCTCTCTCCACACCCTCTACCATTACGTGACTCTCTGCATCATAATGTTACTGTTTCTCCAGTTCCACATTCATCTTTACAAACCTGAACAACCTTGTCGTACAGTTTGATTGACTGTCTGGCCAGCGTAAGTAATGGCAGGAGATCACAACCAGGGACCAGTGGGACACTCCCCAGCAGTCAGGGGAGGTGGGAAAAGCTCTGAGCTATGAGTGGGGCTGTGGGGCTGTAGGCAGTGAATCTATGGGGTCTATTTTAACTCAGGGTGAGAATCAGGTGATGCTGGAGTCCCAGTGAAGAGGAACCATCCAATCCCCTGGGATGGTACCACCACCAGCAGGCTGGAGCCATCAGACACGTGGGCTGAACTTTCTGGAATGTTATTTCCACACCTGCACATCCCCGACCTTCCTACTTCTGCCTGCACTGCTCATGCTGAATGCGGAGGGTCATAATGAACCCTTATCAATAGGGATGTTATCTATAGCAATAAGGACGTTGCATAAAAGATTTATAATTAAGCCGTGAAAATTGTTAGGCATTTAAAATGCATTCAAACTTCTAGGAATTATCTCCATCCATGTGGAAATTATTTATATCTATAAGTAATTGGTTTACATTTATTTGTTGCAAAATATCCCATGATATCAGTAAAGGCATGCATCAGTGAGTGAGGAGACTTCGGTCTGACAGGTAGAGACCAAGTGAGTATCTTCGGGAATAAGTAAAATACTGTGGATGCTGGATTCTGAAACAAGAACAAGGCATGCTGGAAAAACTCCGCAAGTCTGGCAGCATTCGTAAAGAGATCTCCTTACAGATGCTATGAGTATATTTGGAAATTTGGTTCAAAGTGTGAATTCGGTGCATAAGGGGAAAAGAGGTGCTTTGGGATAAGGTTAACTGCAAGAAGTTAGGTGTGGGGAGTTTGCTGATGAGTAGGGAGGAACTGTTTCATCCTTCTATTCTTTTTCAGCTTCCAGTATTTGATTTCCACTTTGTTGCATTAGAAGAAGCAAGTTAAACATGAATAGAAACTGTAAGTTTTATCAGTATTGTATTGCTAGATCGGTATTGTAAAGTTTACTGGCAGTGCCAAACCTATTAAGAGGTGTAGGCTTTACTATAATTCATTAACAATTGTTGATTAATTAACACATATTGGAGCTAGCAGGGCAGGTGATGTGATGTAATTGCAGGATTTTGGATCCAGTGTAATCCAGGGCAAATTAATCTGCTGCAAGGGTTTGCGACTGCAGAAGGTTTGCCGTCGAGTTGTTTGGGGTGGGTTGGGGGTTGGGGGGGGGGGGGGGGGAGGTGGGGGTTATGGAGGAGTTACAAGGAATGTGGTAGTAGTATGAGACAGTGTAGTCAGGGGGATTGACACCGTTTCCTGCAGCAAAGAACATGATTCCAGATAGCTGTGTTGCCTGCCGGGTGCCTGAGTTCGGGACATCTGGGGAGGCGATGGCCTACTGGTATTATCGCTAGATTATTAATCCAACAACTCAGCTAATATTCTGGGGACTCGGGTTCGAATCCCGCCAAGGTGGATGGTGGAATTTGAATTCAATAAAAAATATCAGGAATTAAAAATCTACTGATGACCATGAAACCATTGTCGATTGCTGGAAAAACCCATCTGGTTCACTAATGTCCCTTTAGGGAAGGAAATCTGCCGTCTTTACTCGGTCTGGCCTACATGTGACTCCAGAGCCACAGCAATGTGGTTGACTCTCAATTGCCCTCTGAAGCGGCCTAGCAAGCCACTCAGTTCAAGGGGCAACTAGGGATGGGCAATAAAAGCTGGCCAGCCAGCGACGCCCATGTCTCAGGGATAAATAAAAAGAAATCTGCTCAGGGCTGGAGAGGAACCAGCAGTGAGAGAGGGAGGATCCAGTCATCGTGGTTCATGCGGTTACCAATGACATAGGCAGGACAAAGAAGGTTCTGCATAGTCAACATGTGGAGTTTGGCACCAAATTGGGAAGCAGATCCTCAAAGGTCATAATGTCTGGATTATTATGTGAGCCACGTGCAAATTGACACAGGACAAAGCAGATGAAATCATGGCTGAAAGACTGGTGTGGGAGAAGTGGGTTCCAGTTCGCGGGGCACTGGCACTGGGGAAAGTGGGATCTATACCATTCAGATGGTCGACACCTGAACTGTACTGGGATCAGTGTTATTGTGAGCCATATAACTGGGGAAGTATAGAGGATTTAAAACTAAAATCAGGGCCATGGATCAAATTTGAGAAGGTGCGATGAATCAAAGAGTAAAAACAGGGCAAAAGAGTCAGTAAGATATTACTACAGGAAATGATAAACAGACTGTGACAAGGAATAGTGTACAAATATAACTGTAAATCAACAGTTGAAACCAGAGATTATAAAAAGAATAAAAGATAAAACTAATGTCTCTGTATCTGAATGCATGAAATATTCAAAACAAACAGATGAACTGTGAGTGAACATACAATAAATATGATTTGATAACCATTACAGAGACATGGCAGCAGGAGGACATGGATTAGGACCTGATTATTAAAGGGTAAAGGATATTTAAGAAGGACAGAAAGCATGTGTTGACATGGAGAAAAGATTGATTGGTTAACAGGAAGCAGAGAGTAGGTATAAATGGGTCTTTTTCAGGTTGGCAAGATGTAACAGGTACTGTGCCACAGGGATCTCAACTGTTTGCAATTTATATCAACTAATTGAAGAAGGAATGGATGGGATAGTTGCCAAATTTGCTGATGACACAAGGATAGGTAGGAAAGTAAGTTGTAAATAGGACATAAGGGGATTATAAAAATATGTTGACAGGTCAAGTGAGTGGACAAAGACTATGACTACAAAGATCATAGTCATAGCAAAGACTATGCAGAACCTTCTTTGTCCTGCCTATGTCATTGGTACCCGCATGAGCCACGATGACTGGATCCTCCCTCTCTCACTGCTGGTTCCTCTCCAACCCTGAGCAGATTTCTTTTTATTTATCCCTGAGACATGGGCGTCGCTGGCTGGCCAGCATTTATTGCCCATCCCTAGTTGCCCCTTGAACTGAGTGGCTTGCTAGGCCGCTTCAGAGGGCAATTGAGAGTCAACCACATTGCTGTGGCTCTGGAGTCACATGTAGGCCAGACCGAGTAAGGACAGCAGATTTCCTTCCCTAAGTATGCAGTGGGATTCTCCCAAAACAATTCGAAGTGCTGAATTTGTGTAAATACTGGAGTAAAACCCGTTGCTTTTTTCAGCGGGATTTTCAAAATGAATCTCCCATACTCTGTGCACCGCAGAGTGCCCTAGCGTGAAACTCATTAAAAATCAGAGGGCGGGGCCTATTCCCACTGGAGAGACTGGCAGCATAGTGCTGAGCAGGTCACTGCACATGTGCTGATCTGACAGCGCCGAGACCGGCGCATGCGCAGTAGCCCCACATTGCCGGCTTCCCAATTGCTGGCCAGCTCAATTGCTGGCCAGCTCCATGACCCTGAGTCACTGGCCGTGTGACCACCCCACCCCCTGGGCCCCTTGCCGTGACCGGGCCAGCCTCGACTCTCTCTGCCCCACGACCCGCCTTGATCTCCCCACCCCCCCCCGCAGTCTCGATCTCCTGATCCCCCTCCCATCCCACCGGCAGTCCTGACCACCCGCGCAGACTTGACCTCCCACTTCGCAGTCCTGAACCCCCCCCCCGGCAGGCCGACCCCCTCAGACACCTTGATAGCCAACTCCCTCCCTCTGTCACCGCTGAGTGCAGAATGGCAGCAGGACTCCCCACTCCCACCAATCTCCCCTCCCAGAGGTCTTCCCCCCATAGACCCTGCCCTCTTCAGGCCATGCCCCCTTGGCACTGCTGATGCCTGGTGGGCAGTGCCAAGATGCCTCCTGGGCATAGTCACTTTGCCCTTTGGGCAGTGCCAGGGGGCCAGGTTGGCAATGCCCAGGGGTCACCCCCTCCCTTACCCCCGACCCTCTGGGGGGCCTTCATGGCCCCCTTCACTCCAGCGATGTCGAGCCGCCAGCTCCCCGCAGGTGGGGAGCTGTTGTAAACCCTGCTGGAGTGAAACACTCCTGGCGGGGTGGGGGAGAGTCTAGCAGGCCTGGAAACTTCAGTCCTGGGCCCGTTCAGACTCGGAGCTGATGACGCCTGAAATCATGCGGCCGGAGATGCGCGGAGACCATGGCGCCTCGCGGGAAGCCCGCTACATGGCCTCCGCTTGAGTCTTCTGGCCTGCTGCACTGCTAGAGCAGCACGGTGTGCTGGGAGAATCACCCCATAATGTGGGAAAATGTGAAACTGTCCATTTTAGTAGGAAGAATGAAAGAGAAGGTTATCATCTAAAAGTTGAGAAATTGCAGAGCCCTGAAGTGCAGAGGGATCTGGGTGTCTTAATGCAGGAATCACAAAAGGCTAGTATGCAGGTACAACAAGTAATTAGAAAAGGTAGTCGTTTATTGAGGGGCATTGAATACAAAAGTAGAGAGGTTTTGCTTCAGTTATACAGGACTTTGGTGAGACCATATCTGGAGTACTGTACATAGTATTGGTCTCCTTATTTACGGAAGGACATAAATGCATTGGAAACAGTTCAGGGGTTTACTAAACCAATGCCTGGAATGGGGTGTCTTATGGGGAAATGTTGGACAGGTTAGGCCTGTATCCGTTGGAGTTTAGAAGAGTAAGAGGCGACTTTACTGAAACACAGAAGATTCTGAGGGGTCTTGACAGGGTGGACATGGAGAGGATGTTTCCTCTTGTGGGAGATTCTAGAACGAAAGGTCATTGTTTAAAAATGAAGGGTCGCTCATTTAAAATGGAGGTGAGGCATAATTCTTTCTTTCAGAGGGTCGTGAGACTTTGAAACTCTCTTCCAGTAAAGGTGGTGAATATTTTTAAGGCATTAGTGGATAGATTCTTAATAAATGAGGAGGTGATCGGGGATACAGATTTGAGGATACTATTACATTAGCTGTGATATTAAGTTGTGGAGTAGACTCAAAGGACCGAATGGTCTCCTCCTGTTCCTTGTTTGATCTTATTTGAAGAGCAGGAGGTGTCCTCAACAATATTTATCCATCAACAAATTCCACTAAAATAGATTATCAGGTCATATATATTAGTTTTGTTTGTAGAACATTGCTGAATGTAAATTAGCTGCGGTTTTCCTACAATAATACAGGGACTGAAATTCAGTACATTCTTGGCTGTATCATGCTTTGGGATTGTTGTGTGAAGGGCACTATATGAATGCAATTTCTCTCCAGCTATTTTAATTCAGAGTTGCTGTTTATGCAGTCAGATTTGCAACCCGGACAAGTCCTTTTAATAATTCAGTACTGGTCTGTGGCGCCACCAAGTGCAATTGTCAAGTACTGACTGTAGCAAAGATGGGAAAGAAGAGGCAGAGCAGGATAACAAGACAATTACAGATCATAGAACCTAGAATCCCTATAGTGTAGAAGGAAGCCATTCAGCCCATCGAGTCTGCACCGACCACAATCCGAACCAGGCCCTATTCCTGTAACCCCACATATTTACCCTGCTAATCCCCTCACAGTAGGATCAATTTAGCATGGCCAATGCATCTAATCAGCACGTCTTTCGGACTGTGGGAGGAAACTGGAGCACCCGGAGGAAACCCATGCAGACATGGGGAGAATGTGTAAGCTCCACACAGACAGTGACCCGAGGCCGGAATTGAACCCGGGTCCCTGGCGCTGTGAGGCAGCAGTGCTAAGATGTGGAAAGCCACTTAGTCAACCTTGACTCATCCATCCAGAAACACCCCAGCCTTCCTTGTCACAGCATCCCACTGTTTCTTCAATATCTATTGTGCTTTTGCCTCCGCCATTCTATCCATTTCAAGCCCTTCTAGGCTGCCTTGGCTTCCATAGAATCATATAGCAGAGGAGACCATTCAGCCCATAGTCTCTCAAAGATGCACAATCTAATTAGTCTCATTCCCCTGTTATTCCCCCATGGCTCTGTAAATTTTGCGCATCGAGGTAAATAAATCCCCAGGACCTGATGAAGTGTATCCCAAGACGTTGTGGGAGACTAGGGAGGAAATTACGGGTTCCCTAGCAGTGATACTTGAATCAGCGACAGTCACAGGTGAGGTGCCTGAAGATATTGTGTCTTTATTTAAGAAGGGCTGCAGGGAAAAGCCTGGGAACTGCCTAACGTCTGTAGTGGGTAAGTTGTTAGAAGGTATTCTGAGAGACTGGATCTACAGACATTTAGAGAGCCAAAGACTGATTAGAGACAGTCAGCATGGCTTTATGAGTGGAAAATCATATCTCGCGAATTTGATTGAGTTTTTTGAAGAAGTAACCAAGAAGGTGGATGAGGGCAGTGCAGTCAACATTGTCAACATGGGGATTGTTGCATAAGGTTAAATCTCACAGAATCCAGGGTGAGGTAGTCAATTGGATACAAAATTGGCTTGATGACAGAAGACAGAGGGTGGTTGTAGAGGATTGTTTTCAAACTACAGGCCTGTGACCAGCGGTGTGCCTCAGAGATCAGTGCTGGGTCCACTGTTATTTGTCATTTATATTCATGATTTGGATGAGAATTTAGGAAGCATGGTTAGTAAGTTTACAGATTGGTGGCACAGTAAACAATGAAGAAGGTTACCTAGGATTACGAAGGGATCTTGATCAATTGGGCCAGTGGGTTGACGAATGGCAGATGGAGTTTAATTTAGACAAATGCGAGGTGATGCATTTTGGTAGATCAAACCAGGACAGGACTTACTCAGTTAATGGTAGGGTGTTGGGGAGAATTATAGAACAAAGAGATCTAGGGATACACGTTCATAGCTTCATGAAAGTGGAGTCACAAGGGGACAGGTGGTGAAGACGTCATGCTTGGTTCATTGGTCAGAATATTGAACAGGAGTTGGGATGTCTTGTTGAAATTGTACAAGACATTGGTAAGACCACACTTGGAATACTGTGTACAGTTCTGGTGACCTTATTATAGAAAAAATATTATTAAACTAGAAAGGGTGCAGAAAAGATTTCCTAGGATGCTACCAGGACCTGATGGTTTGGGTTATAAGGAGAGGCTGGATAGACTGGGACTTTTTTCCCCGGAGTGTAGGAGGCTTAGGGATGATCTTATAGAAGTCTATAAAATAATGAGGGGCACAGATAAGGTAGATAGTGAACATCTTTTCCCAAAGGTAGGCGAGTCTAAAACTAGAGGGCATAGGTTTAAGGCGAGAGGGGAGAGATACAAAAGGATCCAGAAGGGCAATTTTTCACACAGAGGGTGGTGAGTGTTTGGAATGAGCTGCCAGCGGTAGTAGTAGAAGCGGCTACAATTTTGTCTTTGAAAAAGCATTTAGACAGTTACTTGAGTAAGGAGGGTATAGAGGGTTATGGGCCGGATGTGGGCAATTAGGACTAGCTTAGTGGTTAATAAAAGGGCAGCATGGGCAAGTTGGGCCGAAAGGCCTGTTTCCTAGCTGTAAACTTCTATGACTCTATATTGCTTTTTCAAATAACACATTCAATAACTATGGAATCTGCTTTTACAACCTTTTTTAGGGAGCTTTATATTAATTTATAAACATCAATTTACATTGATTTTACTTAAGTTTATGAAGGTAATGTTGATCATGTCTCCACTTCTGAATATTAAGTATGGGAAAAGTAGGTATAATTAGCAGTATTAATTTAATATGTTCATATAGAATTCTCTGTTAGCAGAACAGCTAATTCATTTATACAGTGAATTAGCACTACTGTTAAACAGATGGGAATGTCATAATAATAGATACATAGAAAATAGGAGCAGGAGAAGGCCATTCGAACTTTCGAGCCTGCTTTGCCATTCATTATGATCATCCTTCATCGTCCAACTCAGTAACCTATTCCCACTTTCCCCCCCTTATCCTTTGATTTCTTTAGCCCCAAGAGCTATATCTAACTCCTTCTTGAAAACATACAGGATGGGAATTTCTGGCCACACTCACCCCAAAACCGGAAAGTTCTGCCCATGGACAACGGACCTATGTATGGCCATGGGGTGGGATGGGAAAATTGGCCCACAATGTTTTGGTTTCAACTGCTTTCCATGGTAGAAAATTCCACAGGCTCACCACTCCGAAAAAAATTCTCCTCATCTCAGTCCTAAATGGTCTACCCTCTATTCTCAGGCTGTGACTCTGGTTCTGGATTTAGCCACCATCTGGAACATTCTTCCTGCATCTACCCTGCCCACTCCTGTTAGAATCTTATATGTTTCTATGAGATTCACTCAATCCAGCAAGTATAATCCTAACTAACTCAATCTCTCATACGCCAGTCCCACCATCCCAGGAATCAGTCTGGTAAACCTTTGCTGCATTCCCTTCATATCAAGAACATCTTTCCTCAGATAAGTCGGCCAAAACTGCACACAATATTCCACTGTGGTCTCACCAAGGCCCTGTATAACTGCAGCAAAACATTCCTGCTCCTGTATCCTCGCTATGAAAGCCAACACGCTGTTTGCCTTCTTCATTATCTGCTGTACCTGCATGCTTACTTTTAGCAACTGGTGTATAAGGAAACTCAGGTCTCGGTGAATGCTTTTCTTTTGCAAAAATATTCTTTATTCATAAAATATCTGAAAGAACGCGACAAACATTTCAAAATGGTCATCACACAAAGTGTAATGATATTTAGGTTCTCTACATACATCATGTTGCACTCGAAGTGCTTCAGGACAGCCAAGGAAATGCTACAAATTCTTCAAAATGGTCGTTACAAATGGTGCAAGGGTATTTAAGTTGTTCTTGAGAAAGTTGCACTCTGAGGTGCTTCCATACAATTGTGATACATTCACTGTGTACATTTAACGTGAGCCATAGGATGGAGTTTTACGAGATTTTTTCTAAACGTCCAGCTAGCGTGAAAATGGGAGAGTTCCTGATTCGTTTTTCGGGTGAGTTTTCACACCAAATCTTATGCACTGAGTCTTTGAAAAAGTGGGCTAGAGCATTTCTAGCCACTAGAGACCGTGGGCTCTAGTGGGCTCTTAATTCGCTGGACAGCCAGCAGCTCAGATTGGAGCCACAAACTGCACATGTGCAGAAAAATCTAAAATAAAAACAGCTCTCTTGACAGAACACCCCTGGGCCAGATACAGTCTCCCCCTCCCCCCCATAGACATTGGAGACCTCCACTTACCTTTTAACTAAACGTACAATTTCCCTTGTCATCCATGGTTACCGAATCCTGCCTTTTCTATCCTTCATTTTTGTGGGGACATGCCTTTCCTGCCTTCCAAACAACTGGCCTTTAAAATTAATGTTCATTAAAACAGCTGCCCGCCGGTGTCACATCAGGCCTTCCAACTTTACGCCACGCCAGCATGAAATCACGTTAGCACCAAGCATTATTGATAAAGAGTGGTGTGCACAAGCTGGCCCTCAGTTCACCGCAGACTTTGAGGTGAGTGCGACAAAGGCTACCTTTGTTGTTCCTAATGCACTGAACACCACTCTGCTCGGACAGACCGGTTCTGGCCCTCCATCTCCATATCAAGCTGGTCTTCATGGACAGTACTCTGCTGCTGAACCCATGGACTCTCTTGTGTCATCATCTCAGTTCAGTACTGTGCCTGGGTTTTGAGGAGCACTTTCCTCTCCGTGCCAAAACCAGTGTCCATCTGGATGGCACTGTGCTGTGGGGCTCGTACAACCATACAA